>NC_141135.1:141042811-141213644 GCF_053477565.2 Lygodium microphyllum | reverse complement strand
GGAGATGTGAAGGATTTTGTTTCTCAATGCTTAGAGTGTCAACAAAACAATGATTCTTATCTCTTGCATTGTGGATTTTTACAACCATTACCCATTCCTACTAGCAAATGGGCTAATATATCCATGGATTTCATTACACGACTTTCAACTACTAAACATGGTCGAAATAGTATATTTGTTATTGTTGATTGACTTACAAAATATGCTCACTTTCTTCCAACTTAGACCCGATATTCAACTAACCAAGTGACATAACAATTTATGGAGGGGGTTCTTTACTTGTATGGGATGCCCACGAAGATTGTTTTTGATAGATATTCCAAGTCTATGGGTAGCTTTTCGAAGAGTTTATTTAACTCTATGCGCATTGTACTCACTCCTAGTACCACCTACGATCCCCAAACAAGTGGATAGACATAGAGAGAGTGAATAAATGGCTTGAAGTTCATTTGAGACACTATTGCCTATGATACACAGTTTAGTTGGAACCATTGGCTTCACCTTACTAAGTTTTTCTATAATAATACTCATCACTTAAGTATTGGGATGTCACCCTTCGAGGCATTACAGGGATACAAGGTCCAAGTACCTTTAGCACTATTTCATGATAATGTTAATCCTCAAACTAAATATGAACTTGTGTGCATGGAGTCTCTTATGATGCAATGCCAAGAGAATATTAGAAAAGCCCAAGACATAATGAAGTCTTATGTGGATGATAAGAGAAGGCATGTGGAGTTCCACGTTGGAGATTGGGCATTTTTAAAAGTACCTAAGTCTTGTTATGCATCACATAAAGGAGGTCATAATAAATTAGGCCATGGCTTCTATGGTCTATACCAAGTGCTTCAAAGGGTTGGAGATCTTGCTTATAGGCTTCAACTACCATCTACTACCCGCATACATGATGTTTTTCATGTTTCTTAGCTGAAGCCTTATGTTGGACTTGAAATTCAAGTGCTTGAGGAATTACTACCCATTGATGAGGACATGTTAATCATCTATGAACTTGGAAAGATTATTAGTAAGCATGAGAAGGTTTTTCATTACCTTTCTCTGATTGAATATCTCATCAAATGGAAGGGTTTACCATTGAAGGAGTCTACTTGGTAGCCATCCACTTACTTGGATAATTTTCCATGGCTTCTTCAAGAGGACTCTTGATTGCAAGATAAGAAAAACAACTTGCTATATATAAATTTCTATAGTGAAAATAGTTGTCCTAACTTCATCAAAATTGATTTTTAATGGTCTAACTAAGGACTCCGAGTGTCTTCTATCTTTAGATACCTCATTTGTCTTATTTGGAGTTGTAGATCCAAAGTTATGGCCATTTTTCTCTTGCAGCCTTGTTTTGAATATCACTTGGACATTTTTACAAATTGCCATATTTGTGGATCTTCATTTCTTGGAGGATACTTCACCATCCCTAATTTTATTTAGCAAACTTCTTTGTATTTTAGATTTGATGAGATTCCTTTGGTTTTATTATTTCTTTCATCCAAGCTTTGAGGACAAAGCTACTTTAGGAGGGGATGGTTTGTAATGAAGGAAAATTGCTAGCTAAGGATTATTTGGAGGACCATTATCAATTAGTTATTTGGATGACCATTGTCAATCAGAAGGAAGAAAATTGTACTTAGTGGGAGAGAGATGCTCATTTGACAATTTACTAAGCACTTTCAGTTAGCTCTAGCACGGCCATGTCTAGCATTTCCTATTTATTTTCCATGTTTCTTGGCATAAATTGCTAGTTTAATTTAAGTTAGAGTATGCTTTTTTTACACTCACAATATGGAATTGTCTGTTTATATCAATACATTGTTGAATCTACTTTTTATCAAATGGATCCAAGGAATGATAAATGTATTCTTGATAATAATAACAACATGTGATTGTCATTTGAGATGGTGTTAGAAGGGAATTATTTTGATTTCTTAATTTGAACCATTCATTGAGTGTTGCTATACATGATGTAGCATAGTCACCTATACTTTTACATGGGGATAATGCTTGGTAGTTTGCTTAGGGTCAAATCTCAACAATCAACACCATCTGATTCCTTAGAATCCATGGGTTTGACTACATTGGATGGTCCTTGGGTCAACCTTGCAAAAGAAATACCACAATCTCAACTCATAAGGATCAACATAAGGTTGCTATGAATTTGTGATCTTTATCAGCATTCTAATGCTCAATTAAGAAATATTAATTTGCACCCAATTAAAATTGAAAGTGGGCTATCATCACACTTAGTTCAAAGAGAGTGAGAGACAAGGGGGATTTGAGCATCAACCCCTATACCTTAGCATAATCTCACCTAGTTAGGTTCTAAGACTCAACCCTAGGTAGTCAATAGTTGTCCCTTTTTCTCTAAATTTTCTTAGGAATAATCTCATTAATATTGGGGAAGGCACTCATTTACTTTTTACTCACAAATCCAAATCATATTTATTTTTATAAACATTATATGCTAATCATGTTGTGAAATATTCACAAACAGATTCCTTAATGGATCCTTAGAACATGGTCTATTACATGTCTTATTAAGAGCATATACATGAAAACAAGACAATCTTTTTAAAACAAGTCTTCTTTTTATTTTAGTAGAGTGATGATAATTCCATGGCTTGCTTACATCAAGAGCCATAGAAATAAGAAGAACTGACCTTTATTAAGGGAAATTCACCTTTCTCTTATCTATCTCAGGCCTTCTTATGTTCCATTGCATCAAGCTTATAGTGGATTTCTTCCCTACTAGAGATTTGGAAGCAAGATTACCTTGTTGACAATATCTCCATTGGTTCTTGCTTTACCATAAGAGGCAATCTTTCACTATGGGATCCCTACCTAAGTAATAGTCAATGCCTCTTAGATAGTCTTCATATTGGATTAGGGTGATGGAGCCTTGGGGATGTTGAGAAATAGACAAATGATGTATGCTCCAGGAAGAGATGTCCTGAATCCCATATGCACAGTGAGAAGAGTGGAACAACCCAACTACTATAAAGCATTGTCCTTGAAAGATGAGTAATGTGATATGATGGTAATTTTTTCCTTTCAGTTGAGAGTCTCAGTCGTTGTCCAACCACACAAGATTGTGTTTATGAGTCCAAGCTAATCAATCTTGGAACCTAATTCACTTGTGTGACACTCCATCTTCAACTCTATGTCTTCATGAGTTCACTCTCTCTCTTCAAGCCACCATAGCCATACTCTAGATCCATTGTTTTGTCATGGTATCAGAGCTCAGTTGAGCATGGCCCTTGAGCATGGCCCAGCTCAATCTATCTCTCCTCTATGCTCTCTCAAGCCTTCTCAACATTAGTTCAACTCAAGGCTAGCTGATGACGTCATTTTTCATCTCTATCTTCACTTGACATATTATGGCACCTATAGCCAACAACACCCTGCCTATTTGGAGGCCTTGGATCTAGCCAAAGAAGAGGAGATAGCCAATGCTTTGAACTAAGAAAACCTTTCTCTACTCAGGGCTCTTCATACTAGCACATGGAACCTTGACATTGGTCTCCTCCTTGCTCGACATTGTGCGTTTTCCAGGTCGCTGCCTAGAACTGCACTGATCTCAGTTCGTACGATCAATTCGTCCTCCATGCGGCGCAATCTACCCTGCTGTCACAGGGCTTTTGAAGCCTATATCATAGGCTATCACTCCGAAAAATCTTGTCTCAAATAGTTGCATGTACGATCTGCTACAGCCCAAAGATCAGTCGCCTATCCTTGCAAACCCTAATTCCACCATAGCCAAAAACTTAAAAAAGCTTCACAACCTTGTCTTTTCTCAATGTCATCATCAACAGTGATCTTGATCACTGTGACAGTATCTCTAAAGCCTATTGTAGATCTGGAAGTGTCCAAGGAAGTTCAAAGATTACCCAACATTGAGCCAAATATCAAGATCTTCAAGACATAGTATCTACTGATACTCAAATAGTGCTTCTTGGCACTTGAGCTTCTCAGCTTACTAAAAAATAACTCACCTTTTGACTCCTGTTTCAAAGAATATTCTCAGGTTGTGTAATGATTTAAAGTCACATTGATCAAATCTCTTATAAAAGGATAGACACTACCCGAGAAGTCTCGTGATAAGACCTCCTTCTAAAATCCTGAACTAGAACATATAGCAAAGTTTAATGGTGAAGGTTTTTGTCAAGATTGTGGGAGAGAAGGAAGGAGTCTCACTTGAAGCTTTCTTGCTTGCACAATGGGGGAATACACACAAGGGTGGAGGCTGAAAACAGTTTTCCTCTTCTTAGTTGTGTAAGCCAAAAGGAACTCTAGTACATAGAAATAGAAGAACCCTATATATGGGTCTCAAACCAAACTCAACTAACTAAGGTGGCATACTAACTGAGCCACGAACTAGAGTAGATAAGGATAGCTATCATGTAGCTATTATTCATGGGCGGTGTACCAACCGCGTCTGCAACTGACAAGTCGGTGACATAAATACACAACGGTCACCCTGGCGTATCACGAGTGGAGCTCGATATCTCAACACTCCCCCTCGAGCTCAATCCCAATTCCTGCACACCAAGCAGGTCTCTAAACTTGCGCAGCTTCTTTGCGCTCAATGCCTTCGTGAATATGTCAGCTACCTGATCCTCTGTGCTGACATAAACTAGATCAATAAGACCTAGTAAAACCCTCTCTCGCACATAGCGATAATGCACCTCAATGTGCTTTGTTCTAGCATGATAGACTGGGTTATTTGCCAAGTGTATACTACTCATGTTGTCACAATAAATGACAACTGGCCCATCTGTAGACTGATGCATATCATAAAGTAGCTTATGCAACCAAGCTACCTCACATGCAGCCATTGCTGCACCCTGTACTCAGCCTCTGTGCTCAACAAGGCAACTGTAGGTTGTTTCTTGCTGCTCCAAGTGACTGCAGCACTTCCAAAAGAGAACACATATCCACTGGTAGATCGTCTATCAGAAATACTACCAGCCCAATCAGCATCAGTGTATCCATGCAACTGTATCTGAACCCCAGTCTCATAAAATAGTCCATACTGCAATGTGGACTTCACATACCTGAGTATGCGTCTAGCCGCATCCAAATGTGGTTTCCTTGGAGCCTGCATAAACTGACTTACCAATCCAACAACATAGCTCAAATCTGGCCTGGTAATAGTCATATAAATCAAACTTCCTACTATGCGTCTGTACATAGTAGGGTCTTCTAGAAGCCCACCTGCATCTGTGCTCAGCTTCACATTCTGCTCCAAAGGAACTGAAATAGGCTTACAGCTTGTCATTCCATATTTGGATAGCATGTCCAATCCATACTGCCTCTGCAAGAGCTGTATCCCACTTGGTGATCTAATCACCTCAATGCCCAAGGAATAACGCAGCTCTCCCAAATCCTTCATCTCAAACTTCTGCTTCAATAGCATTTTCACATGAAGGATATCTTCATCACTATCACCTGTCATAATCAAATCATCAACATAAATGACAAGTAGCATAATACCTTTCTCTGTTTTTCTCACATAAAGTGAGAAATCTGCCTTGGAAATCTGAAAGCCAATAGTGACAAGATACTGTCCTATCTTGTCAGACCATGCTCTAGGTGCTTGCTTCAAGCCATACAAGGCTTTCTTCAACCTGCAAACAAACTCAGGATGAACATCATGCACATAACCTGGTGGCTGCTCCATATAGACCTCTTCTTGCAAATCACCATGCAAGAAGGCATTCTTTACATCCATCTGATGTAAAGACCATCCCTTTGATGCAGCCATAGCAATGACTACTCTTACGGTTGCCATCCTTGCAACCGGATTGAATGTTTTTTCATAGTCAATGCCATATGTTTGTGCATACCCCTTGACTACTAATCTTGCCTTGTATCTGTTCACAGAACCATATGCATTGTGCTTCACCTTATAAACCCACATACAGCCAATTGCATTTTTACCTTTAGGCAAATGTACCAATTCCCATGTAACATTTTCTTCCAAGGCATCTATTTCTTCATCCATGGCTTTCTCCCATTTTTCTTTTCCCATGGCTTGTTCAAAAGAAGCGGGTTCTGGTTCCTGTATCACTTTGACCATATATGCATAGTGAATAGCTGTAAATCCATCATATTTCAGCCTATCCACAGGATACCTAGCTCTCATAGGCTTGCGCAAAATAGGTTCACTCCCAGGTGCTCTCAAAACATCCCTGGTCTTCCTTACTCGAGGTGTAACAATAGAAGGAATACCCAGCTCATCATCAATGCTCTATTTTGAGCCACTAGATTCACCATCCACACAAGAGTGACCTGCATTCACATCAAACATGGGCTGATCAACCTTCTCTTTTCCTTTTCGTGATACCTGCATACCACTATCTGCATTGCTTTGAGAAGATTCTCCTGATCTCAATCTGCTAGTCCATGGCGAAGAATGTGAACCACTGCTAGAGGACGCTCCAGGTCTACTAATATTTTGTGACTGCTGTTGTGAATTCTGTGCATCATTACCATTTTGTGCATCTACATCATCAATCACATTTACTGGTTTATACCAGCTACTCATCTCATCAAAAACAACATATCTGCTCACTGTAAACTTACGAGTAGAAGGGTTATAGCATCTATACCCTTTTTGCTGCAGAGAGTAACCAATAAAGATGCACTTCTTAGCTTTTGGATCCAACTTGGATCTCAACTCATCTGGCACATGAATATAGGTAATGTAATAAAAAATCTTCAAATGAGAAATATCTGGTTTCCTACCAGTATACCTCTTCTCTGGAGTCATCCCATGTATTGCTGTAGTGGGAGTCTTGTTCATTATGTAGATTGCTGTAGCAACTGCTTCAGCTCAGTAAAAATCTGGCAAGTCTTTTTCGTTGAGCATGGCACGAGATACCTCTCCAATATGCCTGTTTTTCCTTTCTACAACTCCATTTTGTTGTGGGGTATGACTGCATGAATATTGCTACTTTATGCCATGCTCCTGCAGGAACCTTGCAAACTCATTTGAGAGGTACTCTCCCCCTCCATCTGTCCTTAGGCATTTTATTTGCAAACCTGTTTCTTTTTCAACCATAGCTTTAAGAGTTTTGAAATGCCCAAAAACTTCACTTTTCTTTTTTATAAAATACACCCAAACTTTTCTGCTATAGTCATCAATAAAACTGACAAAATAATGACAGCCTCCAAGAGATGCAGCTTTAGTAGTCCACACATCAGAGTGGATTAATTCCAATGGCTTCTTACTCTCTTGAACATGTCTAGGAAATGGTTTCCTTGCCTGTTTTCCAAACTGACAGGCTTTACATACCTTATGCATTTCTACAACCTTGAATCTAGGCAATCCTGCAACAATATTTTGGGCCTGCATTGATTTAAGTTGCTGTACATTAACATGACCAATGCGTTTATGCCAGATAGCAATATCTGCAACTACACCGGTCCCATGTGCAAACATTGTTGCACTCAATTCAGACATGTCTGCATCCAACGTAAACATTCTGCCCTTCTTCTTTCCTTTTGCTATCAAGCGACCTTTATTTTTCATATCCTCAACAAAGCATCCATGAGGATTAAATCTGACCTGCAAGCCTTACTCAACCATTTGACCAACTGAAACCAGATTCTTGGTGATATTCGGGACATGAAATACATCGGACAAGTATTTCTTTTTCCCATCCTGCATAGACAAATGAATTTTTCCAATCTGCACAATAGGATGTGCAGTATCATCACCAGTCTCCACAAATCCTAGTTTTTCCATTTTCCTTGCATCCTCCATCCATTCTGCATGACTTGTCATGTGGTTTGATGCACCTGAGTCAACATACCACACATCGTTGCTTTCTTCTGCACTTGTCACAGAATTGTTCATGTGCTGCACCATGAACAAATGCTCATTTCTGTCATCACCGTGTCTACTAGAAGATGCATAATTACCTTGTTGCAATTTTCCATTCATGATGTCATTCTGCTTTTTATAGCAGTCATTAGCCATATGACCCATTTTACCACAGTAGTAGCATTCAACATTGCTGTTTGCATTTTTGCCTCTTTGCCATCCACCACGACCTCTTTGGCTCCCCCTGCCTCTAGAGTTACCACGTCCTCCTCCATAGGACTGGTTTTCTTGAGTTTGCTGCATATTCTGATTTCTACCACGGCCTCCAAATCGGCCTCCTCTACCTCTGCCTCTACCTCTTCCAGCATTTGGGTAGAAGACAGCTTCTTTTGAAGTTCCTCCTGAAGAAGATGCACCACCATTTCTCTGCTCCTCAGAAATTAGAAGAGCAATCAACTCCTCAAAATCAGGAAATCTTTCACGAAGTGAAATGGATGTCCGAAACTATGCATAATCCTTTCCTAGACCATTCAAGGTCACAGAAACTAAATCATCATCTTCCACTGGCGACCCAATGGAAGCAAGTGCATCTGCAATCTTCTTCACTTTCATGTGGTAGTCATTGATGCTCATACTTTCTCTTTGCACATTATGCAACTCTTGCTTGAGTTGCATTTTCCTGGCTTGCGTATTTGTGCTATACATTTTTGACAAAGTATCCCATGCCTCCTTTGGCGTACTTGCATCCTGAATATGCATAATCATAGAGTCCGAAATACTGATAGACAGCCAGTACATAACTTTCCTGGCTCTCTCATGCCATGCTTTAAATGCCTGCATTTGCTGGTGACTGGGAACATAAGGAAGAACTGGTTCTTCTTCATTTCTTGCAACAAATTCCCAATATCCTTTTCCCATAAGGAAATTCGTCATTCTGAACTTCCATGCTTGGAAGTTGTTCTTGTCAAGCTTTTCAGTGACAATCTGTGAAAGAGAATCAGACGCCATTACAGAACATTGCAAAAAATTCTGTCACTGCAAAAAACTCAGCTTCACCCTCACAAGGGTAAATCTGCAAAACTGGCGAAAGTGGTATTTGACCACACAGTCACTTTCTAGTGACGATTTTGCATCAACAGGCAACAAAGATGATTCTGTAACTCCCAATGTCTCCGCGCACAAGCATACGATGCAATTTCTATAGTAACTTTTCACCGACCTGTAGAACAGTGGCTGCACAGCATAAAAATGGGCCTTTTCCTGAGTGCGTGCAGAAAACTTCCGCCTCCAAAACAGGCCCCGAAATGGCCTCAAATAAAAAAAATAAGGTCGCCAAGGGCTAAAGCCCTTACCCGCAGCATATACTGCCCTCTTGCTTCACCGTAAAGGGCGTCTCAACCTGAGACAATGCACTCCTGCACTTTCCGGCTGTGCTACTTGCAGAGATCTGCTCCCAAAACAGAAAATGAAAGCAACACTGCTCCTCTTACCAGAACACCGCGAGCTTGGCTTGCTTTCTTGAGCTCCTTACCACCAACAAGGCTCTGATACCATGTCAAGATTGTGGGAGAGAAGGAAGGAGTCTCACTTGAAGCTTTCTTGCTTGCACAATGGGGGAATACACACAAGGGTGGAGGCTGAAAACAATTTTCCTCTTCTTAGTTGTGTAAGCCAAAAGGAACTCAAGTACAAAGAAATAGAAGAACCCTATATATGGGTCTCAAACCAAACTCAACTAACTAAGGTGGCATACTAACTGAGCCACGAACTAGAGTAGATAAGGATAGTTATCATGTAGCTATTATTCATGGGCGGTGTACCAACCGCATCTGCAACTGCCAAGTCGGTGACATAAATACACAACTGTCACCCTAGCGTATCACGAGTGGAGCTCGATATCTCAACAGTTTTCACGCTGGAAGGAGAAGACCATGTACCATATCATGAGGAAAGACCTATGGGATCTCTTTGAGGAAGATGATGTAGATGACAATGCTAAAGAGGAAGATGCTGCAGAAGACTAGCCTAAAACAAAGGCATGGAAGAAGATGAACAACAAAGCTTTAGGTATTATTGCTTGGGGTCTATGTGATGATGTATTACATCATATTTTTGGCATCAGGGATGCAAAAAAGACATGGGAAGAACTTGACAAGATCTTTGGTACACAAGCAAAGAACTCAAAGGTAAAATTACTTATGCAGTTTTATAAGTTGGATGTAAAAGATAGTTCATCTATGATTGTACACATCAATAAGTTCAAGAGCCTTAAAACTCAGCTAGCAACTCTTAAAAAGAACATTGATGAGGATGAGGCAATAGCAGTGCTACTTGCCAGTGTTAATCATGAACCGTATGAGAACCTTGTTTCAACACTAAGTAATATTCCCAGTCTCTCACTCAAAGACATTGAGTACTCACTGCTTGATGGAGAAAGCAAATTTAAAAGCAGGGATGTAAAAGAAACTAGATCAAGGGAAAATATCTTATACACCAAAGGGCTACTGGACCCAAAGGAAGAGGTTGGGGATTCAACACCGACAACAAAAGTCGAATGACATGTCATTATTGTGGTAAGATTGGCCATATTGCTAGTGAATGTTTTCACAAGAAAAGAGCACATCAGATATAGAATGACCACCACCAAAGTTAATTCATGAATAAAGAAGAAGATGCTTCTGCTACCATCAATAACTCTGACAGATTTTTCTAAGGAATTTTTTCCCATCGTGGATTTACTTTGTGAAAACCCTTGCCAAAGATGTAAGGTCTCAAGCTTTAACTTGACTAGGCTGCATATAAGCTAGTATCTTGGGCCATGTTATCTGTAGGGGGTGCAAAAGCCAACAAGCGTAGGGACTCATCATTTGAGGGGGGTGTTGAGAAATAGAGAAATGATGTATGCTCCAGGAAGAGATGCCATGAATCCCATATGCACAGTGAGGAGAGTGGAACAACCCAACTACTATAAAGCATTGTACTTCAAAGATGAGTAATGTGATATGATGGTAATTTTTTCATTTCAATTGAGAGTCTGAGTCATTGTCCAACCACACAAGACTGTGTTTATGAGTCCAAGCTACAATCTTGGAACCTAATTCACTTGTGTGATACTCCGTCTTCAACTCTATGTCTTCATGAGTTCACTCTATCTCTTCAAGCCACCATAGCTATGCTCTAGATCCATTCTTTTGTCATGGTATCAAAGCTCAGTTGAGCATGGCCCAGCTCAATCTATCTCTCCTCTTTGTTCTCTCAAGCGTTCTCAACTTCAATTCAACTCAAGGCTAGCTGATGACCTCATTTTTCATCTCTATCTTCATTTGACATATTGTGGCAGCCATTGCCAATAGCACCCTGCCTGTTTGGAGGCCTTGGATCTAGACAAAGAAGAGGAGATAGCCAATGCTTTGAAGTAAGAAAACCTTCCTCTACTCAGGGTGCTTCAAGCCAACACATGGAACCTTGACATTGGTCTCCTCCTTGCTTGACATTGTGCATTTTCTAAGTTGCTGCCTAGAACTACACCGATCTCAGTTTGTACGATCAGTTCATCCTCCACGCGGCGTAATCTACCCTGCTTTCATAGGAAATTTGAAGCCTATCTCATAGACTATCTCTTAGACAAATTTTGTCTTGAATAGTTGCACGTATGATCTGCTAAAGCCCAAAGATCAACCGCCTGTCCCTGCAAACCCTAATTCCACCATAGCCAAAAACTTAAAAAAGCTTGGCAACCTTGTCTTTTCTCAATGCCATCATCAACAGTGATCTTGATCACTATGACAATATCTCTAAGGCCTACTGCAGACCTGGAAGTGTCCTAGGAAGTTCAAAGAGTACCCAACAACATTGAGCCAAATATCAAGATCTTCAAGACATAGTATCTATTGATACTCAAATAGTGCTTCTTGGCACTTGAGCTTTTCAGTTTACTCAAAAGTAACTCACCTTTTGACTCCTATTTCGAAGTATATTCTCAGGTTGTGTAATGATTTAAAGTCACATTGATCAAATCTCTTGTAAAAGGATAGACATTGCCCGAGAAGTCTCGTGGTAAGACCTGTTTCTAAAATGACTGAACTAGAACAGATATGGTGAAGGTTTTTACGCCTGGAAGGAGAAGACCATGCACTATCTCACGAGGAAAGACCCATGGGATCTCTTTGAAGAAGATGATGCAGATGACAATGCTAAAGAGGAAGATGATGTAGAAGACCAGTCTAAAACAAAGGCATGGAAGAAGATGAACAGCGAAGCTCTAGGTATTATTGCATGGGGTCTATCTGATGATGTATTACATCATATTTCTGGCATCAGGGATGCAAAAAAGGCATGGGAAGAACTTGACAAGATCTTTGGTACACAAGCAAAGAATGGAGCCCCAAGAGGAACAACAAGGAAAAGGGGATTCTACTACAAGAAAATCTATCTTGTAACATCAACAAGCTTTTATTTCATTCTTTTGATGACCAAAACAAAGAAAAAGCAAATCTTCACGTAGCATCATAGTAGATATCTCCCACGGATTTGATAAAATCAACCATAATCTTCAACATCTTCATAGAATCCATCAATAGAACAAATAACACAAAAGAATACACCATCTTTTGAATGGAAATCAATCACACAATAATCATCTTCAATATCTTCATAGTTCACTCTCTCACTCTCTCATATACAATTACACTGTTTTGATAGATTTGGCTATCTTTGGCTCTCTCTCTCTCTCTCAATAGTACATCATCTCCTCACTAAAATACTCTCATAATAACTATTAATAATCCTTCTTAGGTCGTGGATGCACCTCCCAAGAGGTATGTCTGATATGAAGAGTCACCAGAGCCACTACAATGTCTCTTCACAGCTCACTACTGTCACTGTCACTTAGTCTTCTCTTCAGTCTTCAGCAACTGTTTCTTCCACTTGTTTTAGCTCTTTTGAACTTAGATTCATCCTTTTCAAAAGTTAGAAAAATTTCCCAAAGTCACATATACATTCTACAGAACACTTACAAAAGGTCTACAGAATAGTACAGTATAGTACCAGAGCAGCTACAGTACAGTTATAGAGCAGAGACAGAGCAGAGATAGAGGCTTTACAAAAGGTTTACAGAAGGTCATCAGAATCTCTTAACTCATACTCAAACCATTCCAAACTATCAAAAACTATTCAATAGGCTTCCAAAATATCTCAATCTTCATCAATCATCAATCCATGCTTCATTCAGAAGACAATCAGAACAAAACAGAAGCTATACAGAAGGTATACAGAACCAATCAGAACCTCAACAGAACCTATCAGAACATCACAGAGCTTCATATCTCTATTGAAAATCATCATGAACTTCCAAAACAAAATCAATATTATCCAAAACACTCTCAAACACTTTCACTAACAACCATACATCACTTTAAATCCATAAAAAATTAATCATTCAGATCTCAAAAACATAAAAAATCAATCAAAAATTCAGTCCTTTTCCACTCTCAACATATCCCCACACTTAGAGAAAGGAAGCGTCCTCGCGACCTAAGGAAAAGAAGAATATAAGTTCATTAAAGAGCTCAATTTTATCTTCCGTAAGATCTTCAATAGTCTCGCCAAACCACGACCCCAACTTATCACCTATATCTGATAGAAAAATACTAATAAAGGAAAACTTTGTTATTCATTAACTTATCTGATAATCATTTAAAAGTCATAACAAATTTGTAAAGAATATAAGAGGTTTTTCTTCAACTTTTCACCATAGGCGTTCCATCCACCATCAATAGCTTGAAAAGAGCTCTCAAACAAATTATTCTCAATCAGCACGAACTCATCACATACAATTATTACAACACACACAAATACTAACACAACCATCTGAATGACATCTCCAAAAAGAGAGATATATCTATCATTAAGAACCATCCAAAATACATTGCAAAGGTATCAATGAAGGTGATCCCCTTTGAAGGCTTGGTGGTTTCGAAAACGATCCATGGAGAAGGATTCATCTACAAATGTCTTTGGAGGATTTTGAAAGAACTGCAGGCAGCACATCCTTTCGAGCAAAACAAGGTATCTGCTAGGTAGACATAGGGCATGAAAATACACGACATCCAGCTGTTGGGAATCAATGTTCACATTGACATTCATACAAAGCTTTGGAATGGCCTTTTGATCATTATGGTAATGCCTATGCATGTATGCTAGATACCAAGCAAAATGAGCTGTCAATCTCACTGAAGGATCTAGAGATTGTGAATATTGGTGAGCAAAATGAAGGTAATTCTGGTATGCTTGATTGGTAGTAGTCCAATCCCCTAGAATTATTGGCTAGTTTATCTGAGGTCCTGTAAGAGAATCAATCAAGCTCCATCCTCTTCTTCTTGGAATCTGCTGATCAAATCCTTCATATTCACTAACCAACTGCTGAGGGGGTTGAGAAATAGAAGTGGTAGGAGATGGAAGTGGAATAAGTAAAAGAGGATGAAGAGATGGGTAGGAAAAATCATAAAATGAGGAATAAGTTAAAGAAGGAGTGGCTGAAAATTTAAGAAAATCAGTTAGGAAAGGTGTTAATTGATAAACAAGAAAAGTAGAAGGTATATGGATAGATGGAGAAGGGCATGCTGGAGAAGGGGAAAATACTCTATCTTTGATAAAAGAGCAATAGGTAAATATGGGAATTTGAGAAAAAGATTGAGGTTGGAAAAGAAGAGTTAAGATTGCTGTTGAATTGGTTTGATAAAGAGAAAGATAGGTATCATAGCAATGAGCCATTTTTTGATAGTATAATAGGGTAGGAACAGAGGGACCTAAGACAGATATTCTCTAGTAAGCATAAAAAAAGGTTGAATCAAATGGATGGTTTTTGGAAAGATAAGCTAAGAGATCCACCCTTAGTTGGTTAGTGCTCTGCACATAAGTAGAAGCTGTGTTCTAACATTGATTCAGGACCACAGAATCAATCATTGAATGCCAGGAATTGTCAGGGCAAGTAGTCACTTTTGAAGAATAACAATGGAACATGTCATCTATCCGCAACTCCAAATAGTTGACATACAAGACAGCTTGCAAAACCACATCCCCCACATACCTTGCCATATCTACTTCATCTAGAATCAACAGATCTCCCTGTAGATACATGTAAGATAGCAACATGGTATTTGTCGTCACATAGACTTCAAACACCATATGGACCACTTCTGTTAGCAACTCAGGAGACCAAGCCCCACTCCAACCATCCTATGGAAGAGGAAGATCCATAGTTGAAAGCTTCATATAAAAGGCCAACTTCTGCAATTGATAGTGGACAAAGAAAGAATGGTTCGGAGGGACATACTCCTAGAAATGCTCAAATGTAGACCATAACAAATCCATCCTGGACTGCAATCTTTCCACTTTATCTTGGAACAAAGGACACAATGTGGCCTATCTCTGGAGAACTACCAAGTCCTGCTTAGAGATAGAAGAAATCATAGGAACATTAGGGCTTGGAGAAGCACACCGTGACTGCGTCAGTTGGTCTTGCAAAACTGCTTGATTTGGGAAGCTTGTGATTCCATTGTGTCATGAGTAGTCTGTAAGGTTGAGAGTTTTGCATCTAAAAGAGTCTGAAACTTTTGAGCTTCTTTGGACATTCTCTCCTTCTCCTCTGAGACTTTAGCGACCTCTGGCTGAGCTTCTGTTAATTGAATCTTCAAAGAAGATATCTCTTCCCTTTGGGCCTCAATCATTTGGGTCTGCTGCTCCATTTGCTTAAACAAATCTGCAAGTGTGTCTTTAGTAGAGGCTAACTCTGATGTTGCCTTATGCAACTGGTCTTTGGAATGCATCAGTTCTTCATAAAAAGAAGCATACAACTGTTGAGCACGAGTCACTGAAAGTTCAATCAAACTCTGGATGTCATTACAGAGGAATGGATCGGCATCTCCCGACACTAAACTGTTCAGGGAAGGGACTGATATGTCCAAAGAACCCTCTCTATGTGCTCTGAACAAATTGTTAGATGTGAGGTAAGCAGGGAGGTCACTGCCAGATATAGCAAGAATTGTGACTGAAGAAAGAGCTGAAGGAGTTTTATCTACCACACACTTTAAGCGCTTCCGCTGAATGACCAGTGGAGGATGGGAATCAAGATCCTCTATATCAGTAGGTTCTGACTCTTCTAGAGGTGGAGGGGGAGGTATTGGATCAAATGGAGGAGGTGGAAGCACACCCTTCTTTAAGCCTAAGTATGTCAAGAAAGCATATAGGTAGGAACCATAGGTGACATTTGTGACATTTCCTCTGGTTACTTTGACAAAATGTTGGTCCATCTTTGTAAGCAGGTAAGTACTCCAATCAATGGCCACCCCTTTTAACACCATCCTAGAAGTTGTGAAGAGCTCTTTGGACAAGTAATGGGATGGTGTTTTGGCAGGCATAAACCTGTCTTGGAGAAACTGGTAGACTAACTTCCAAAGAGGATCAGTGAGATCATGGAAAAAGATACTCCTGAAGTGTTGATCACTTTCTTGACATCCAGAATTTCCTTGGTCTGCTTTTGTAACAGCTTGAAAATCTCATTGTTGGAGAATAATTGTCTAGCTGTAACAAAGGGCTCTCCTTTGTAGGGAAGAGACAAAGCCTTCCCTAACCCTTGGGGTGTCAATATCATGGAAGCACCATGAACCATGCCCGACTTCTTACTGTATGAGGCAAGGAATCAAGGGGAATGAAGCATCCACGAAAGTCGCAAGTCCTGCTTTTGCTATAGGCTCAAAAGCTAGTAGGGAAGAATAATCCCTATTGACCAGCGGGGCATACTGGATAGGAGGAGGAGCGTGAAGCGCCATTCAGATGGAAAACACACATACCATAACACAGACAATCACAAAGAATGCCTGCAAAACAACCAAAGGGCTATAAAAAAGAAATCAATCAAAAGAAGGATACACACATAGACATGACTAACCAATTTACCACCCCAAACAATCCACATCCTAGAAAAAATTCGGCATGACTTTTACACATATGCGACCGAAAACTTCATGCGATGTCACAAAATAGTCACCCAAAACCCCGTAAAATGCAAGAAAGAAAGAAAAAACTACCAACTATTCCTGTAATCGTAGCACATAAACAAACCATAATACCATAAAAATGTAAATTAGGACCTGACCATAACCTTGACCCCATTAGTTTCAACTAAGAGAGCTTTACGCGCCCATTCCACGAAGCGTGTTTATTAAAAAGAGAGAAAAAAAATTTAGTGAGGGGGAATTGTTTTAATGAAAGGTTCATTTTAAGAAATTATTAACAATGGGTGACATTTTATTAGGTTATAAACCTTAATAAAAAAACGACGGTTTCTTCTTAAAATCTTAATTACAATTTATTAGGGTGAAACAGTGCTTAAACGAAACCCAGACTACGATTCCCAAACTGGGGTCTCCAAATGCAAATTCATTAATTAAAAATTAATAGTAATGTGGAGCGCTTTTTTGCTAGCGCGTGCTTTTTTGTGACGGTTGGTTCATTTTTATTAAAAATTAAGGTGCCTCTTAAGCACACGTAGCGCGTACAAAGTGAATGGCTGGTTGATTTTTAAATTAAAAAAATGGTGTGTTTAGCGCGAATGCACGTGGAAAAGTGGGGGAATATAGTTCATTTTAGCAATTAATGGTGGTTAAGGGATAATGAAAATGAATAAAGCTCAAAAAATAAATACATGGTAGGGGTGTGTATGCAATTAATTGAAGACGCATGGAGTAGTCTCCCAAATGCAAGGAATCCAGTCAAACAAAAACAAACACCACTCACTGAAAAAAATAAAGTACCTTAGTGTTTTTGTTTTATTTGGATTTGATTTTTATTTATTTTTTAATTTTATTTATTTGTGATTTTTTTCTTTTCATTTTTGAATTTTAGGTGTGTTTGTATTGTGTATATTGTTTGGTTTGGTTTATTTATTTTGTTATTATTTTTATTTTTTTAAATAATTAAATCTTGATATATAATACATGAATATGTTATGAAGTGTAAGAGTGAATTTCCAGCCATCTAGCAAGTGTCAACAATGTATTGTAATTCATCCATGATTTTCCAAGTGATTTTTAGAATTTAAAATGAATTTTTATAAAGTGAAGTATTAAATTTAGGATTTTTGGCTTCAAATAATATTTTGGTTTTTTATGAAAATATTTTTAATTGAGAAATTAGTGGCAAAAGAGGCAAGGGGATTTGTGGAATTTTTTGGATTTATTTTTGAAATTTCACTAATTTTTAATGAAATTTACTCATTTTACATGTAATTTTGAATGAATTTTTAGATTTTCAATTTTCTACATTTTTAAAAAATTTCCACTTTAAAAAGATTCCAAATAATTTCAACAATATTGGTGAATTTTTAAATTTTTTTGGCAAATTTTCTTAATTTTAAATGATTTTTTGAAATTTTTATGGGTTTTATATTTATTTTTATGTATTTTTATATATTTGCGAGTTGGAAAATAAAAGGCGGTACCCGGGCTGCGTGTGAACAGTGAAGGATGACTGTGTGTGAATGACTGACTGCAATACTCCACCGCAAGCGTGTCCTCGCGCGTGCACGCTCGCTAGCACACCCGTACACAGTGGGAAAATAGCGGAAGAGAAAAGGCAGGAACGGGGGCTAACTGAGTAGGTTAAGGGAATTAAGTTAGCTTAGTCTGAGAAAGTTGATTAAGTTAATTTAGTTGAGTAAATCAATCAGGTTAGTGAGGTTAGTGGAGTTTGTTAAGTTAGGTTAGTTAGGTCAGCCTGGATTAATTAGGTTAAGTCTGGTAAATTAAGTTAGTTTAGTTAACTAGGTTAGTTTGGTTAGTGTAAGTAATATAAGTTAGCTAAGCTAGGGTTAGTCAGGTTAACTAAGGATTAAGTAAGTCTAACTAGGGTTAGTTGGGTAACTAGGGTTAGGTCATCTAACTAGGGTTAGTTGGGTAACTAGGGTTAGGGTAATTAACTGGGGGTAAGTTAAATGAACTGGGGGTGAGGGTAGGCTAACTAGAGGTGAGTTAGGCTAACTAGGGGTTAGTTTAGGTAACTATGGTTAGTCAATCTAACTATGGTTAGTTACTTTAACCAAGGGTGAGTTAGTTAAACTAGACGTGAGTTTAGACTAACTAGGGGTTAGTTAGTCTAATTAGGGTTAGGATAATCTAACTAGGGTTAGTGGGGTAACTAGGGTTAGGTTAGTTTAACTATTGTTAGATTAATTAACCAAGGTTAAGTTAATTAACTAAGGGCTAGTTTAACTTAACGAAGGTTAGTTTAAAGGTAACTAAGGTTAGTTTAAAGGTAACTGACCAGTGGGGGTGGGGGAAAGGGGAGGTAGCCAGTCGCCTGGAGGAGGAGGAGGAGGGAAGAAAGGAGGGGAAGGGGGAGGAGGAAATTGGTAGTGGCGGCGCTCGCGGCGGCCTTTAGCGGCGACGACGGCTTCAACGAGCGACAAGGCTTGACGGCAGCAATCGGCAGCAACAGGGCTCCACGGCGAGCGAGGAGCAGGACGGGAGCAGGGCGGCCAGGGTAGGGCGACAAGGGCAGGGAGGCCGAGGCGAGGAGAGAAGAAGGAGGAGAAGGAGAGAGAAGAAGAAGGGGAGGAGGAAGGGGAAGGAAGGAGGGGAGGAGAAAGGAGCGACACGGCAGCCTTTAGCGACAAGTAAGGTAAGTTTTAAAAAAAATTATTATTTTATTATTTTTAATAATTAAAATTCTATTATGTGTTTTTTTTTTCATTTTCTTGTGTCTTTGCTTTTGTTTTTGCTGTTGTTTGTTGTTTTTTTTTTCTTTTTTTTGATTTATTATTATTAGTATTATTTGTTTGTTTTTTTTTTCTTTTTGTGTCCTTGTTGTTTGTTTTTTCTCTTTTTCTTGTATTTTTATTTTTTTGAAAAAATAAAAATAAAATAAAATAAATGGAAGATGGGTGGAAAAAAAAATGCACCCCCGTCTCGTGCGCATGTGCAGCGCGGGAGTAAAAAAATTTGCAATGACGGGATCAAATGGGGCAGGGACGGCGATGTTGAACCATAGACGCCATGGGGGCATCCCGAGGCGTGTAAAACCAGAAACATGTGCGTTCGCGCGCGATACAAGAAATGCGGGCACACGGAAAAAAGGAAGAAAAATTAATAAAATCCAAACCGTGCGTCGAATCGAGAAATCGTAAGAAGGAAAATGTGCCAGGGGACGAGAGGAAAAGGATGGGAACATGCAACATGGTTTTTGGGGAAAAATCAGGGTGTTCACAGGGGAAAAACGCAAAAAGAAGACCTAAAAACACATACGGGTATTAATAACGAAAAATCTGCGCATCGAAATGAAGTGTGGAAAGAAGAAAAAGTGTGAAAAACAATGTGTCCAACAATTCTATCATAGAAAAACACAGTTCTGATTGAGATAGGACGCATTCACATGGAAAAAACCCCAAAAATGGGATTGAAAATGGACTCGAAAATTAGTACGGGAAGAACCGTGCACCGGAATAGAGGACAATAAAAAGTAAAAAGTCCGAAAGAAATGAATTCAGAGGGTTGGCACATCAAAAGTTAGTTTGGGAGAAATTAGGAGGGGTTTACATGGAAAAAACACGAAAAACACACCAAAAAACACTCGGAAAAAGTAATAACTAATAATCCGGCTGTCGAAAGAGGGGGGAAGAAAAAGGAAAAAGTGGGAAAAAGGCTGGTAGGACACGGCTGTCAAATTAAACTACAATTCTAGTGAAAATAGGGGAGGAAAAAGGAAAAAGTGGGGAAAAGGCTGGCAAGACATGACTATCAAATTAAACTGCAATTCTGGTGAAAATAGGGCAGGTTCACATGGAAAAATGTGAAAAATAGGCACGAAAGGCCCAAAATTCTGTAAAAATTCATAACGGATCAACCGTGCATCAAAAGACACGGAACAAAAAGGAAAAGTGTTAAAGGGAATGGGTAGAATAACTTGAGAACCGTCTGTCAGAACAGGGGTTGGTAAAAAGGAAAAATAGGCAGTTTAAAGGAACGAACAGGGCTCTAAGGTTGGATGTGAGTCTCAGTGAACGTAGGGTGCGTTCATATGGAAAAAGCACAAAACAAAGGATAAAGGCAAACGATCAAGAAACAACCCTGGAGACAGGGTGAAGTAGAACGAAAGGGTGGGGAAGGGACCCCATCAGGGTAAAATGAAGTAATGGCATAGATGCATGATTAGAACAGGGTATATGTATGGGGGTATGCAACATAGATGCGCAGGGAAGTGTCCCCACACTTAAAACCTTAGCAAGAAGGATAAATCGAACAACAATGACTTAGGACCACACATCAGACCCAACCACGAACGTCCCCACACTACTTAAGACATGATTGTCACTGAGAAACAGAAGGTGTAGGGTTAGAAGAACTTGGCCCATATTGCTGAGGAGGAATGTCAACTATCGAGGTTGCATCTTGTGTCATGGTCGGCTATAGGAGGTAACAAGGTGTCTTCACAGCACACGTCCTTCGTCCTTCGTGGCAGGGACCATGCGGCAGCACCCAGGGAGGTAGCTCGTTGAAGAAATCGGAGGAAATTTGTCGATGGCGAGGGATATTGCACTCAACTCACGATCACTCAAATGGAATGAAAGAACAGTCACTCGCCCCATTACTAACATCACTCGAGGAAATAATAATGAAACCCAGAGCTCACACCCGGTTTAGGAATCGACAAGGGGATGGTGCAGAGAGACTATGCCAGGGTGCACAATTGATGGTGCATCAGTGCGTCCAACCTCGTCTGGCATAGGTGCAAGGAGAAAGGCCAGGGGAGCCTTGTAGTGCAGTGTACAGAATAGAATGACGTGTCTTGTGTTGATGGCAGAGACATAGCCCGTGGGTGCAGAGGGAAACAGAACGTCATAGTTATTACCAAGGCAAATGCATCCTCTTTTTCTAGCATTATTAGTAGAGAATAACTCCCATATGTGGAGTTATATGAAATAATGCTAAAGAATCCATAAGCCCATTTTGAGGCATGCTATTATCCATGGCAATCAAGAATGTATCACCAAATAAGGATACAAACAAAACATCACCATCATCACTTCCGCATGCATTAACCTCCTCAATCTTTACCTTTATTTTCTCTTTGCTATCATACTCATTTACTTTTTTGCCCTTTCTCTTTCCCTTTCACTTGGAAGCAGTCCTTTCTTATGTGTCCCTTCTTGTTATAGACGTATCATTCCACATCCTTTTTCCTGCATAACTTTCTTCTTGAGTTACCTCTCTCATGAGAGTTCCCCCTAGCATTTGACCCTTCTCTCACCATGAGTGCACTTGAGCTCTTTTAACCTTGCATTATTCTTTTTAATAATCTCCCCAATGAGCAAATTGCTATCAACATTAGCACTTGTAAGACCAACTGTGGATCTAGAATTACTAATGATAGTCCTAAAAGTATCCCAACTCTTAGGCAAGGTGAAGAAAATGGCCTTCATTGAAATATAAAAGACAATCTTCTAAGATGTGAGTCAGCTAAAAATAGTGTTGAACTCATTGAGGTGACTAGACATTGAAGTCCCATCCTCAATGTGGAGACCAATGAGTTTCTTTAGCCAATAAACATGTGCGACTACACTTTATTTTTCATATAGGTCACTAAGATTTTTCCATACACCATATGCACCCACCATGTATTTTACATTAAAATATATGGATTTTCAGAGTGTCACTATAATACTAGAGCATGCTAGCTTATCCAAATCCTCCCATACATTTGTAACCTTTAGGCTTAATCCTACTATATTTGATCAATTCCACCTACTTTTTCTAGACTAATACATTATATATTTACTCTTTTCAACATGGAAATTTTATTCCATCAAGCTTTTCAATATTGAATAATGCAATCTTTAAACTCAATGAAGAAGCCATAATGACAAGTGTATGTATGTAGATAAAAACAGTAAGATATACTAAATTGGAAGCTTAAAATAGGATTGCAAACATGGAGTTCTCCATAAAGCCAAGGAATGGTTATTCAAATATCAAACCAACATAAGATTGATGAAAAAAATGATAATTTAATGTGTCCAAAGATATATGAACTTTCTACAAGCTATCCCAAGTGTTCTGACTATCTTTTGAGTATAAAATAGCCATTGGAGATCAAGTACATGAAAAATGCCTTCAAAAATCAATTTCAATCTACATAATCTCTACAAAGTGAGCATGAAATAGCATGGAAAATCCTTCAAGGTGACAAATCCATCAAAATATACATGTGATTTGAATTCAAGAGTAATCTAGGAGCCTCAGAGTACAAAGTAGTTACATTGTCGATTAATGTTTGAACCCTGACAAATAGATTTCTGTGACAAAATAGATGCCTTGTTGATTTTAGAACACATTAGAAGTAGAGAAATGGTGTGAGAATACCGACTAATGAAAATGCATCAATACAGGTTGTTTTAAGGATAAATAGTCTCTTCTTGCATCCAGATCGGTAACACAATCCATAGACATAATGATATTTGCAAATATCAAGTCTCTCTCTCTTTCCTTTTCTTTGTTATAGATACAAGTAGAGCCTTTGTTTAATGCACTAGGTTGAGCCCTTTGACAGATCCTCACCTTGCAATAAGTACACCCCTTGCTTCCAAGAGACAAGTTTCCCCCTACTTAAGTAGGCCATGTCCTTTGTTTAATGCACTAGGTTGAGCCCTTTGATAGATCCTCACCTTGCAATAAGTACACCCCTTGCTTCCAAGAGACAAGTTTCCCCCTACTTAAGTAGGCCATGTGCTTGCATACATCAAAAACATGTATGAAGATCTCTTCATGAGCATCCAAAGCCAAGCAATTTTGCTTCGGTCCCAACCACTAATGGCTACTAGGAAATGGACTATTGTCAGCCCAAATCAAGCCTCAATGGCTCAAGCACCTACTTGACTTAGATCTAGATTCCAATGATGAGAATATTACCTCTATCAATGGGCAGACAATAAGCATCAATGTTGACAGAGAATCTCAAATCCTTGATCTTCATGACAAAGAGGTGACAAAGCTTCACTCGTTGTGCACCTCATTCCATGCATGAGCTGCCACAAACACCAAACATTGGTTTGATACCAGCTAAGAGGGAAACAATGGTGGGATGAGAGGTAGAAGTTATGAAGTACAAGAGAGTGAGAGAGAGAAGAACACAAGAGAGTTATGTGGGTACAAAGTGAATGATATCCTTATTCTTTATTAGCTTCACTTATATATGATTGCACAGTGTGTACATGCATGCACAAGGTAGCCCGCTTGGCTATTGGCCATTGGCCTTTATGCTAGCATGCTTGACTTCCTCTATGTTTTTGTGACAATTGTAGCTTTCTTGGCCCTATCATATCTAGCCTTACTCTACACGATTCCTAACACTTCTTTCACTAGGCTAGGTGTGAGTGTGATACCATAATTTGGTGTTTCACCATGGGATGAACTTAATCTTCATGTTTGGTCGCAAGTGCTAATGAATTCTTGATATGTAAAATTGCAAATAGGTCCATAGATCACTTTTGCATATGTTTTTTGGCCACACTATCCCACCATTTTCATTGTTATGTCATTGCTCTTGACTACGATGTCATGGTTGCTTAGTAGTCAAAGTTTTAGCTTGTTAAAAATCTAAAGTTTTGGCTTTAATTCTTATTATTGTTACATAGTGAAGGAAATATTTCCTTCATTCACGATATGCCTAATGGAAAATTGCTTCTTGTCCTTACCATTTGCATGAAACAAAATTTGGTGTTTAATTAGTTCTCTAGTACAAGGAAGTAAGATTGATCATTAGGCAAGTTAAAATAAGAAAAGTCTCTTTTAATTTAATTTTTATTACCTCTAGCATGTGTACCTATTGACATGTTCCCATGCTAGAAGAGTTGTGATGCTTCCTAATATTACATGGCTATGGAATGGTTGACGAGGGGATAGCTAGTTGTCCTATGAATTTTTTATGTACTAAAAACTTATTTATGTGCTGTTGAAATATCTCACACACTCTCTCCCTCACTCTAAAAAATGGGAACACGAGATAATAGAATAGAAAAAGAGATTGATTGCTCAACAAGTGTACTAATAGAGCTTTAGTATCATGGAGGCATCAATATGGATGAATACAACTAAGACCTCCCACCCTTATGTAGGGAAAAATTAGGTTTAGGTACCATGTGAATTTGGGTTTTAACCCCACTTTGCATTTTAGGGTTTCCACATGTGTTTGGGACCCCTATTGACTTTGTTTCTTTTGATTGATCCTCCCTTAATGCACACTTCTACCTTAGTGTGATTGGAACTACCCTAATCCATTCTGATCATATTTCCACCAATGCAATGCAAGAACAATTGTTCAGGTGTGCCAAACACAACTAGAAAAATATTATAATGTGCATAGGAGTGAGCATGAGCTCTCACAACGTAATAGTGATATGTCCATGAAGTTATATAAGTGACCATATTAATACATTAAAGCTCTTGAAAGTAGTAATCCTCCAAAATTCAATTCCACACTTGCTCTTTGCTTTTTCTTTGAGCTCCTTTTGACTTTTCCTTCCACATTTGTTGTTGACAATATCCCCCCACCTAGATGACTACTAGTTCCATGGCACTTAGTTGAAGTTACCATGTTGTGGCTTGCACCATAAATGCAATACTGAGAAAATCTTGACGAAGTAGTTTTGGTGAAGGATTAATGTATAATATTGATGAGTATGATTACAGAAGATGTTTGGTACTCTAGTAGATGGTGACAAAAAATTGTAGAAGTTTATTGTACTACTAAATGTATACTTTGACTATTGGTCCTTCTAATGGATAGAACTTGAATGGTTCTTGGGAATGAATTGGACTTTGTAGAAGGTAGAAGATTTGCTATTGGAGTAGAAGTGATGGCTCATGATTCTCCACAAACTTTTGTACTTGTAAAATAAAACCTCACATGCATTCACTTCCCAAGGGATTGCTAGTATTCTATCTTGTGCATAAGACATATGTTGTTGTTGTTGGTTTGGAGATGGATTGAACTCCAAGAAAGAGAAGTATTGTCTCGTAATTATACATTTTCACTCTATGTGAGTTTGCATGCTTACATAGGCTAATACTTAACTAAAAGATAACTCCATGGGTTCTTTTGTAGGGATACCTTTAAGGATCTATCTATAATTTTATGTTATAGAATATAAGGCTAAAGTTCTAGCTTAAACTTTAGAAAGTGAGGCGATTATTTGTCTAAATAAAGAAATATTATAATCGACTTGATGAATATTGCCAATGAGAATCATAAAGATACATAATTAAAAAGTATTATTTTTAGACTAATAATGGTAGAATTTTCCCAATAATAAGATAGCAAAAGCATAGAATGGCTACAACAAGGTAAATCATGAAGTACAAAATTATCAAAACTCAATCTTGTTGCAAAAAAATATTCATAAATAATATATTCATCAGATACAATGCAACATTTACTTATATTTTCTATCGAGAAGCATGTCTATTCATGTTTATTGTATACGAAGAAAAATGATTGAATGTCTTTGCCATCTAGTGACACTAGGTACTTCATTATTTACATCTAGGTTTTGTTGAAGATGTTGGTATTGTTGGCCTTGTATTGATATCCACATGATTTTGCCAAGTAATATCCAATATGCTAAAGCTCGATCATATATGGAAAGTTCTTTATAAATAGTGGGAAACATATAATCTCATGTAGATATCCAAGCTCGATCATAATTGGAAAGTTCTTTATAAATAGTGGGAAACATATAATCTCATGTAGATAACTTGTTACACAACTTATTCTTTAAAAAACCCATGATTAGGTAATAGCACCTGATTTTGTAGACTTGGTAGGCTTAATGAATTGGTGCCACGTGATTGCTCTAAAAGTGCATTCCCATCTAGTATTGAGGTGGTTTCTTTGGACTCCTATATTTTACAACTTTTCCAAAGTAATCTTTAAGGATATGGACTCTTTTCTTGAAATTTGCTTGAGGAACATGGATGTCTTGTTGATGGTTCCAAAATCGTGGATAACTATTGACATTGCCTCCCAATAGTTTGTCTCTTGGGAACCATTCTCTTATTTCATGTGCTATAGACTTTGCAACTTCTGCTAAGGTAGTTTTAACCCTCCTCACCATGTCACTAAAAGTTTCCATCTATAGTGGTTGTCTTGTAACAAGTCCTCCTTGAATCTCCTTCCTAGAAACATAAAGACATACCAATCTTGAATGTGCTTTGATGCATATTGTACCATTTTTTTTTTGTTGTTAAAAAGCTTTTGCCCAATTTCAATTCAAGTTTAAGATCTAATGCCATTTTTTGAATTTCTCCTCATATAGAGGAGAATTCGTATATACATTAAAAGCATCCAATGATAAGTATATCATCTTTCAAATATTACTATATTCAACAATATACATTATTTGCTTTTGAGCAAGTTTCACAAGAACGTTAAGCTTTGCAAGGAGGGATACCAAATCAAAAAAGAAATAGTATACATAATATGTTGAGTTAAAGAACATTGAAATACCTAAAAATGTAAGAAGTGGCTCCAAATCTATCAAAGTTCTTAACAACTCTAACACCTTGTCACCATTCTTTGACTTTTGAGCTACCAATCCATCCATGAGTCCTATTAAAGATGAATATTCATCCAATAATCTCTTATTTGAAAGTACAAGGTGATCTACATTCGCATGCTTCAACAATTTTCTACTCTATGTTAAACCCTTTGCCATCTCTTGGAACTTCAAATACTATTTGGAATTTCTAGAAAAGAAAATACTAGATGTATTGATCGACTACTCCACCTTTACAATACTATGAAGCTCATCAACTACTTTATATGCCAAGTTCATTCAATGTGCCATACAATTCCTCACATGAAAGATGCTATAGAAGATTGTATTCAAACACAAATTCTAACTAATGGCCTTGCATAAATATTGCTCCGTCTATCCCCACATCAACTCATTTTTTGCAAACTTGACTTTTGATAATTGAAAATATTCATCAAGTTTTATTGGACCAGTAAAAATAAGTTTTATTCATTTTGCATTTGTCTAATTGTGAGAAAGTATACATGTCAAACATGATTTTTCACACAAAAAGTAATCATGAAAGCCCAACTAGAATTATCTTTAGCTGTGGCCTCATCTAATGAGATATAACAAAACTGACAATAATTGATTTTTTTTCTCTCAAATCTTTCTTGAAAGACTATAGAAAATGCATGCATAGAATGTAGACTATAGTTTCCATTTACCCCCCTAAACTAATATTGAGAATGGGTGAGTGCATGGAGCAGTGAAGACAGATCCAAAATATCGTCAATAAATAGCAGTGGATAGTAATATTTGACTATCTATTTATTGAGCTCCCTAAAATCTATGCAAAGATGGATTTGATTATTATTCTTTTTTCTTGATAACTATCGTTGAACACCACTATGTGTGTTGTATAAGAAATATCAGGCCAACCTTACGCAATTTTTTCAGCTCCTCAAATAATCCACATCCCTTAGCTTAAAATGCATACGTCTAACTTTTTTTCATATAGGGCGGCTACCTTCCTTCAAGGGAATGGTATGCACAATTAGACAGGGAGGAATACCCCTCAACTCATCATAGCTCCAGGCAAAAATGTCACAAAATTCTTGGATCAAGGGCACATAGTTCTTTCTTTCCTCCAGACTGACCATAGACCCTAATTTAATTGGTCGTGGATCATCCACTGTACCAAGGTCCAGCTCAATCACACCCGCATCTCTAATTCTACCTTGAGCTTCTATCGGCTCATTTAGAGTCACTTGGTAGACATCCTCTATAGTGGACCCCTCTTGTGAATCATCACTTGACAAAGTCTCGCTACCACATAGATCCTCTAATGCATCTAGTTGTGATGAGGAAGATAAAGGTACTCTCTCATATGCATCCATCATCACATGCCACGTACCTCTGCCAAAAATTAGACGACCAGCTGATATATCAACTTGATAGTCAAATTGCAAGATCCATGGCCTTTCTAACAATACTTGATAGTGTATCCACCTTGCAAAACCTGATAACCCTAAAGTCCACAATGCATTCCACATTAGCAACACTCACATGGACTTTGGTAATGCAACCCTCAGGCTGCCTTAAAGTATCATGAGCCATTCGAAAAATTATGGAGGCATCCTTTTGGATTTCTAGTCCCAGTCTTTCCATCAATTTTGAACTCATAATGTTGACGGAGGATCCCATGTCCACAATGGCATGATCCACTAATATGCCATCAACATACGCTACTACCCTTGGGCAATGCTTTTCAGTATATTCAAACCAATCATCTCCCACCCGAGCTATTCCCAAGGTCTCAACGATATACCGAGTGTGAAGAATCTTCTTGAACGCTGCTACCCTTAGGCAATGCTTTTCAGTATATTCAAACCAATCATCTCCCACCCGAGCTATTCCCAAGGACTCAACGATATACCAAGTGTGAAGAATCTTCTTGAACTCTTTAGGCATTCCTAGAGATAACTTGATCAATCGTAGGAGATTCACATCAACCTTTACCTCACAAAAAGAATTCTCTAAATCTATAATATTCTGTGACCCATGGGAAACCCCCCTTCAAATAAATAAAAATAGTTTACCGCCCTGTATCATCATTAATGACAGGTGGCAAGGGGGGGGGAAGGAAAAGGACAATGGCGTCGTCAAGGACAAAAGAAGTATGTCATGGGGGGGGAGACATCACGGATGATGATGCCGAGGAAGGAGTGGGGGAGGAAGGCAGCGACATTGACATGATGATGAGGTCTCAAAGATGACTGACAATAACAAGGGGAGGGAGGCCACATGTGCCACTTCACTTCTCTCCCCCCCCAAACACCTTATAAAACCCCCCATCTCCAAGAAAAGAAGGCCTTGGAGGAGGACTTGACTTGTGGCTACTGAGAGGGAGAGAGAGAAGAAGAGAAGGAGAAGAAATGAGAGAGAGAAGAGAAGAAGAAGAAGAGGAAGAGAGAGAAATAGGAAGAGGAAGAGAGAGGGAGAGACAAAGAAGAAGAAAAAGAGAGAGAGATAGGGAGAGGAAGAGAGAGGGAGAGAGAGAGAGAAGAAGAAGAAGAAGAAGAAGAAGAAGAAGAAGAAGAAGAAGAAGAAGAAGACGAAGAAGAAGAAGAGGGAGCGCTTTCCCTCCTTAGAGGGTGACCACATGCGTTGCTCTTCTCCTTGTCTCCTCGTGAGTCTAATCCTTTCAAGAAGAATCACCTTGACACACCATCTCTCTGATGAGAGAAAAGAGTGATTTATAGGCCAAAAGTATGGCCCCAAAATGGAGAGAGTCAAGCATTAGTAGTAATCCCACATCCAACAATGGAGTCACTAGCCAAGGCATTTCTACAAAGACGAATACAATGTTGGGTATGGATAATTCATATCCAAAGATCCAGGTACAAATTGCCATCTCCATTATTCATTGAGGCATATGCATGCACATGAATTCATTTCAACAAGTAGCTTGAATTTATATTTTTCAATAATTAACGAACTCATAAGGGATCATAGGTTAATTCTTTCCGCAACTGTAGATGGCCTCACATAGATTTATGCATATGGCACATTGAGGCTCACACAAACCCATGTACTCAAATACTTTGCATCTTAGTGCTACGCGAAGAAGTCATACGTGGCATAAATAACATAAAGGTTACTTAAGGGTTATGCACATAGACGATGCATGCATGGGAAAGATTATATGATTGTGGGATGAGAGCAGAATTTTGGTGCCGGTAATTGCTTAAAAATGACTAAAATTATGAATATCAAGGGAAAAATATGCAACGTCAAAGGCGGCAGCTCGATCTAGGACGATTTTAAGCGTCAAAGTGCTTTAAAGGTGCCCGAGCGACACTTGTTGATTTTTCATAAATTTTCAGACAGTCGTTCCGGTTGACATGAGCTACTGGCCAATGCGGGATGCCAAGCCGGACGCCCAGGATTTTTCAGAGCTCAATTCTGAGTCCGGACGGGAAAATGGCCAAGGAAATGGTCAAGATTTGAAGGGGTGGACCAAAGTTTTGCCAAATGGGTAAGTGACCCTTGGGAGCCCAAAATGAAATGTCACATGAAATGTAGATGAGAAAAAACGTGATGTAGGCGTGGAGATATGGCGACAGTATGGCGCCGAAATTTGCGCTTCTTGCTTGATGGATCAACCATGGGGGTTGCATACAACCCATAGAGCAGGCATTGGTCCTTGGTTCCCCTCTGTATGCTGATCTTATCGCTGCCCTTCGCTCCTCAATTGATGGCCTGAATGCTGAGATGGAAATCTAGTCTTTCTCTCTCCTCCCTCTCTCTCTTCTAAAGGCAAGTTCATGTGGGAAGAAGAAGGAAGAAGAAAGAATGATGGAGGCTTGTCCGGCATGGATCGGATTGCTCCACAGGCTGGAAATGGTGATTTGTGATGGTGTTGAACATGAAGTGCTGCTGATTTTCAGATTTGCAGCCATGGACATGAAACCCGAAACACGCAAATAAGTGGTAATTCAATTTTTTCAAAGGAAATTTGAGATTTCATGGCTTTTGATTGATAAAATGTTGTACATGTGGGCTAAAATTTGTTTATGTTGCTGTTTTCCATGAGTACTTGTTGCTAATCATAATCAGAAAATCAGAAAAATATGCATCTTGTGGTTTAAAATAATACACTAAAACACGTAAAATATGAAAAATCAAAGGAAAATGATGTTTTTGGGCATAAAAATGAAAAAATGAATAGGAACACCAACTAAATTTTCAATTTTGCTGCAAGAAGGAACTAAGGGCCACATCCCATAACCTATTTTAAATTTTTAGTAATTAAATAATGTAGAAAATAAGGAAAAATACAAGGAAAATAGAGGAAAATCACTAAAAATAGGGAAGAATGCATTTTGGGTGCGGAAAATTAATGAAAATTAAGAACAATGTTTGTGAATGTTTGTGGGGACTGGAGCATGAGGATTTGCCTCAGTTCAACCCCACCTTCTTGTTATAGTGCGTCTTTTTCCGCTCTTTACACATAAAATGATGGCCAAATGCCTTATAAATCTATGCAATAATGCAACATTTGATCGATGGGAGGGTAGAGTGGTTAAAATGTGTCTAAATGCGGAGTAAAATGATGAAAAGATTGCTGGTTTTATTTGCATGCCATTTAGGTCGGTGAATAATTATTGAATAAGAGCCTAGTAGCACGAGGGTTTCCTTGGTGCTAGGTTCGTGCAACGCCGCATAAGAATGGTAGTTGAAAATCATTGAAAGGATGTTTTCCACATGTGCACAATATTGATTTCATAATTTTTTGAGCACTTAGCATCCACAATATGCATAAATCATGGAAATATTTAAAGGTATCAGAAATTCTGGATGCACAACAATTGTTTTCATTAGGATCTTGACCTACGTTGAGTGAGAGACAGGACACCCTAAGCCATAGGCTAGTTGTGGGGTCTAGGAAAAAGAGAAGTAAGGACAATGGTACATTCCTGTATATGATTAAATGGTACCTTGAGTGGATTTTGTGCAAAATGTTTATATGTTGAGCGACACATCGAGGGGCCAATCCCCAAGGTGTAGGAGAGTTGCAGAGGGGTGGTGGCACTCAGTCGTTGGAGGACCCCCTATGTCTGTGCTTCGTGCCATTAGGCAATGTGTAAGGGACTCCCTCTGAGGAGTAGTGGGTGAGAGAAGATTGGACTACAAACGACGTAATACAAACACAAGACATTTAGGAAGGTAATGTATGTGTCATCACTGCTCCTGGCCGCGAGGCCGTGGGGTTGTTGAGCGCGTGAGATATAGGTCCGGCTAGTGCATGAGCCAGTGCCGGCCCGTTTTAGGTTCCATCAGTGGTGCGTCTAGCGGGAGCTGCTTAAAAGTGGCGGTTCTCGAATCCTGGTTGTCTAGGGACCAACTAGCAGTTTATGCCAAAGGATACTGTGATTGATCCGTTATCTATTGATAAGCATCGTCTAGTAGAAATCCAAAAGCAAGAAAGAGACGAAAGAGCTAGGCGACGTGATGAAATTTTTAGGAGATATTCCCCTAAGCATAGTGGTGCTGAACCCTTACGAGGGAGTGGATCTAGTGGTCTTGGGGCCAAAAGCAGTTAGTTAGGAGAAGGTGGAAGCTGTAGTGCTCCCCTTTCTTCCATAAGCCAGTCTATATCAAGTGCAGGAGGTGTAACCCCACCGTCCCTTATTCCTAGTGCAAATCCAATCCTTGTCATGGTGCAGCCTATTGCAATTCTAGCAGGAACGACGGATTTGCCGGCTCTAGGTTACCCGCTACCCATTTTTAATGGGTTAGTTGAGGAAGATGCGGAACTCCACATTAGGGAGTTTCAAAAGCTGATGTTTAATTGTTGCATCCAAGAAGAAGGACATTTAATGATGTTCTTCAATATGATTCTCAAAGGAAGAGCCGCTATATGGTATCATGGTTTAGAAGCCGGAACCATATTGAATATTGATGCATTTTATGGAGCTTTTCTAAGGGAGTTTGCCCCTGAAAGGGGTGGGCAATATTGGTTGCGTGTACTCAACGTGACCCGCCAAGAACCACACGAGGATATTCGTGCTTATGCGAAGAAAATAAAAGAGGTTTTCCGTAAGTTGGACACCTCTATTCCTATCCCCACAGCTGCCCAATTGCAATATTTCCTACATGGTTTGGACTTTAATATCCAATTGCAGTTGAGTAGTGTCCCCTTGGGGGATATAGATACTGCCATTACACGAGCACAAGAGGTGGAATCCCGACTACAAGCAGCCTATGCTTCTCGAGGCAATTCGAATATAGGTTTAGTATTGGGAAACAATATGGCAATAGCCAATGGCAGTAGTGGCCAAGGGATAGCGATGGCTAACCCTAATGGGAGAGGGAACATGATGCAGAATGTCCCTTTATTACCAGCTCCCCCTAGCATGTCAATGCCTACGGGCAGTCAAATGAATCCAAATGGTGGAGGCCAGGCGGTCAATTCTAATACCATGCCTGTAGCTCAACAACCAGTGCCTAATCGAATTGTTAGGCCTATGGAACGACATGGTAATGACCAATGCTATGAGTCGAGCGCTTCCAATGTTCTTGGCGAGGTTAAGGACATGATGAAGCATTATACTGACATGATTACAGAGCAGTATCGACAAATAGCCGTTGATGTCAACTTCCTTAAAAAACAACAAAATTTGATAGGAAGTAGATACCCAGATGAGGGTGCACCTTCGAGGTTTAGTTGCAAATGGTGAGGTGGGCAACACTATCCAAGAAATTGCCCAAATGTTAAGTGCGACATCTGTGGAAAATCCGGCCATTTAGCAGCTACTTGCTGGAGTAAGATCAGTTCCCTCCAGCGAGGTAGTCGGGAGGGCTTGTTAATCATCGTGCCCAAGGAAATGATTCCCAGCGAGAAGACGGGCCTAAACAAATACTTCAACGACCAAAGACTATAGTGGAGGAGCTACCCAGTGGTAGTGGGGTTAGTTTGATTGAGGCTGTATGCGTTAATGATGCTGAAACCTCTAATCTGTGAGCTGTTCTTACAAGAGGTCAAAAGGGTAGAGAAGCCGACAAGGATAAGCCTGTCGACGGAAACCCTAAACAAGGCGACAAAGGAATGCAAGTTTTGGATCCTGCCATGGAAGGGGGACCTTTGAAGCCTGTGGAAAGTAAAGCCGATAAGGAACCACCAAAGAAGAAGGTGAAAGTTAAGAAAGAGGCAATAAAGCCGGTTCAGCGGCCTAAAGAGCGGATGGTTTGGCGTGAAAAGCGAGCTCTATCGAACTATCATGAATTCGATTTGGCGAGCTCTCTTTGCGAATTCAAGCTGGACGTGAACCTTTTACAGCTTATTAAGCTTTCCCCAGGAGTACGCAAGGAATTTAGAAAGATCCTGCGTATCGGGTATATCATAGAACCTTTGGGTATTGCGCGAATTGGTGATGATTGGTTCGAGCATGCTGAGAAGCATTGCCCAAGGGTTGCAGCCTATGTCGATGGGATATTAGTAGATTATGCCATTGTCGACACGAGATCATCTATTAACATTATGAGTTATGAATTGATGGAACGGTTGGGTCTTGTGATCCAGAAAGATACCTCCACAATTCTCAGAATGGCAGATGATAGTTTGAGACAGCCGGAAGGCTGCATTACTAAGGTCCATGTCACTGTTGCAAATGTAGAATGCCTGTTGGACTTTAGGGTGATTCGTTTTGCAGGCCGTCCAAGTTACCAAGTATTACTCGGACGACCTTGGATCTTGCAAGTGGACTGCCAAGTGGATATACTCGCTGGTCGACTAATATTCGGCAGGGGTGCCCAACGTGTGGTGGTTGATGCTTATCCTGAGTCCCCGCAGAGTGAGAGAGCTCCTCTATCTTCTACAGAATTGAAGACATTAGAAGATTTGTCGGCCAGTGAGACATCATCGAGTGATGAGTCCAAAGAGGGATCCACCACGGAAGACATCTATCAGATCACTTTGAACGAGCCAATAGAGGGCCAGGATCGTATAAGAGATGCAGATGTTATCGAGCTAGAACTTGGTACGCCTGATGATTCGCGGCCAATCAAATTAGGTTCTATGCTCAGCACAGCAGAAAGGGAGGATTATGTGGCCTTGATTCAGGAATTCCGTGATATCTTTGCCTGGAGTTATGATGAGTTGAGGGGCATTCCTCCTAGTCTTGCTGTCCATACAATTCTGTTGAAAGAGGGCAGTTGTCTTGTACGACAGCAAGTAAGGCGTATGCCTTTCGAACTGAGGGACGGGCTGTTTGAAGAGTTACAAAAGCTTCGAAAAGCAGGTTTGATTTTTCCTGTGCAACACACGGAATGGTGTTCACCAGTTGTGATCAGAAAGAAGAAGAATAATCAAATCCGATTATGTGTAGACTTTAGAGAGCTGAATAAGCAGACACTTAAGGACTACTACCTGTTGCCATTTATTGACCAAATTTTGGATCAATTAGCAGGTAGGGAAATATATTCGTTTATGGATTGCTTTGCAGGATACAACCAGATGGCCATTGCAGAAGAGGACAAGTTGAAAACAACTTTTATTACTGTATTTGGTACTTTTGCGTACCATGTGATGGCCTTTGGTTTATGCAATGCACCTGGTTCGTGGCAACGAACAGCAGATAAGACATTCGGTGACATATCCCCTGAAGAGTTGAACGTGTTTATTGATGACTTAGGGGCCGCCACCGTGAGAGGAAGGCAGTTGATCATTTTAAGAAAATGCTTTAAGTGCTGCAGACAATTTTGCATTGCCCTAAACCCATGGAAGTGTGTTTTTGGAGTACCTTATGGGCTATTACTGGGTCATGTGGTCAGTTCGGTAGGAATTGCGACAGACCCCGAGAAGGTCAAAGTTATAGTTGCCATGGGTCCACCACGCACTCCGAAAGAAGTTCATAGTTTTCTGTCTTCGGTTGGTTATTACCGTAGATTCATAAACGCCTTGGCAGAAAAAACGTTGCCGCTTACAAATTTATTGTCCTTTAGCTGTTCATTTGTATGGGGTGACCCTTGTAAGGTAGCATTCAAGGATGTGAAGCAGGAGCTAGCAAGAGTGGAGCCCCAAGAGGAACACCAAAGAAAAAGGGAATTCTCTTGCAAGAAAATCTATCTTGTAACATCAACAAGCTTGTTTATCATGTTTCATATGATCACAATGAAGAAAAGAACACCAGGCACAACAAATCTTCATGCAGCATCATGTAGATCTCACACGGTTTTTAATAGAATCAACCATATTCTTCAATATCTTCACAAAATCCATCTATAGAACAAAGAAAGCAAAGGAATACACCATCTTTGAATGGAAATACATCACATAGTATTCATCTTCAATATCTTCACAGTCTTCTCTCTCAATCTCTCATATACAATCACTCTGTTTGAGTAGAATTGGCTATCTCTGACTCTCTCTCTCTCTCTCTCTCTCCATCAATAATACATCATGTCCTCACTACAATCTCTCAAAATTCACTCTCAATAATCCTTCTTAGGTTGTGGATACCCCTCCCAAGAGGTATGTCTGATATAAAGGGTCACCAGAGCCACTACAGTGTCCTTTCATAGCTCACTACTGTCACTTCACTCTAGTCTTCACTTGAGTCTTTAGCAGCTACTTCTTCCACTTCTTTCAGCTCTTTTGCACTTGTATTCACCTCTTTCCAAGGCTAGAAAACTTTCCCAAGCTACACTCTCATCCATCACAACACATACAGAAGCATACAGAACAGTCATAGAACAGTACCAGAACAGCTACAGTACAGAACAGAACAGAACAGAACAGAGACAGAAGCTCTACAGAAGGTCATCAAAACCACATAACTCATTCTCAAATCATTCCAAACTCTCACAAACCATTCAATAAGCTTTCTCAATATCTCAATCTTCATCAATCAATACTCCATTCCTCCTTACAGAAGACAATCAGAACAAAACAGACCAAAATAGAGCAAAACAGAACAAAACAGAAGGTATACAGAACCTATCAGAACCTATCAGAACCACCAATAATCATCATGAACTTCCAAAACACAATCAATATCATCCAAAACACTCTCAAACCACTTCCATATCAATCAATCATCTCATAAAATCAACCATTCAGCTCTCAAAAACAACAAAAATCAGCCAAAAATAAGTCATTTCAACACTCAACATATCCTCACACTTAATAAGGAAGCGTCCTCGCGACTCAGGAAAAAGGGAATACAAGTGCATTTAAAATCTCAACTTTGATCTTCAATATCGTCTCAAAAAGAATCCATCCACCACGACCCCAACTTATAACCTGTTTCTGATATAAAAATACAAAGAAAGGAAAACTCTTTATTCATTAACACCGCTTAGTAAACTAAAAATCACAACAAATGTGTAAAGGATATAAGAGTTTGATTCTTCTTCATCTGCATCTGCGTCAACTCTCCAACCACGAACCCAGCACCATAATTCTCCAAAACGTAGCTCGTACACGAAATCCAATAGGAAACCACCACGTTCGTATGACATAAATAAACTCACAACACAAACACTAATACACAACACAACCATCTGAATGACTCCTTCAAAAAGAGTGTTTTTCATTAGAAAGCTTCCACCATACATTGGAAAGGTATCAATGAAGATGATCCCTCTTAAAAGATTGATGTTGTCGGAAACGATCCATAGATAAGGATTCATCTACAAAGTTTTTGGGAGGATTTTGAAAAAATTGGAGACATCACATCCTTTCCAACAGGACCAAGTATCTGCTAGGCAAACAGAGGGCATGAAAATACAATATGTCCAACTGCTGGGAATCAATATTCACATTGACATTCATGCACAACTTTGGAATAGGCTTAGAATCATTATGAGAGTGCCTATGCATATATGCCAGGTACCAAGCAAAGTGAGCAGTTAATCTCACTGAGGGATCTGCAGACTGTGAATACTGTTGGGCAAAATGAACATAGTTCCGATAAGCTTGACTGGAAGCTGTCCATTCTCCTGGAATTACTGGCCAATTAATCTGAGGTCTGGTAAGGCAATCATCCGAACTCCATCCCCTTCTTCTGGAAATCTGATTATCAAACCCGTCACAGTCACTAACCAACTGAGGTGGTTGAGATAAAGAAGTGCCAGGAGAGGGTAGTGGAATAAGGAAAAGTGGATGAAGGGAAGGATAGGAAAAATCATAAAAAGAAGAAAAAGTTAAAGAAGGAGTGGCAGAAATTTGGAGGGAATCGCTAAGGAACGGTGTTAACTGATAAATAGGAAATGTGGAGGGTACATTAATGGAGGGAGAAGGACAAGGTGGAGAAGGGGAAAATACCCTATCCTCAATAAAGGAACAATAAGTGAAAATAGGAATTTGAGGGAAAGATGAAGGTTGGAAAAGAAGGGGTAAAATAATTGTGGAATTAGATTGACAAAGGGAAAGATATATAGCATAGCGGTGAGCCATTTGTTGGTAATAGAGGAGGGTAGGAACAGAAGGTCCTAAGAGAGATCGTTTATGATAGGCATCAAAGAAGGTAGCATCAAATGGATTATGTTTGGAAAGATAGATTAAGAGATCCATCCTCAGTTGATTAGTACTCTGGGCAAAGGTAGGAGCTGTGTTTTGTCTTTGATTTAGGACCACCGAATCAATCATGGGATGCCACGAATTATCATGACAATCAGCCACTTTGGAGGAATAACTTTGAAACATGTCAGCTATGCGCAACTCCAAATGGTTGACATACAAAACAGCCTGTAAGACCACATCCCCCACATACCATGCCATATCCACCTCATCTGGAATTAACAAGTCTCCTCGTAGATACATGTATGACATCAACATGGTATCTGGTGTGACAGAATCTTCAAAGACCATTCTGACTACCTCTGTCAACAACTTAGCAGACCAAGCCCCACTCCAGCCATCCTCTGGAAAAGGTAAATCCATCGTGGAAAGCTTCATGTAGAAGACCAACTTCTGTAAGTGGTAGTGGACAAAGAAAGAATGGTCTGGTAAGACATATTCTTGAAACTGTTCAAAGGTAGACCATAACAAGTCCATTCTGGACTGCAATCTTTCCACTTTATCTTGGAACAGAGGGCACAAAGTAGCCTATCTCTGAAGAGCAGCCAAGTCCTGCTGTGAAAGAGAAGGAATCAATGGAACATTAGGGCTTGGAGGAACAGAGCGGGACTTTGCAAGTTGATCTTGCAACTGCTGGATTTGGGAGGCTTGGTTGGCCACTGTATCATTAGCCATCTGTAAAGCTGAAAGTTTGTCATCTAAGATAGCTTGGAATTCTTGCGCTTCTCTGGACATCCTCTCCTTCTCCTCTGAAAGGCTAGTAACCTGTGATTGAGCCTCGAGTAACTGGGTCTTCAAAGAAGAAATCTCATCGCTTTGGGTGGCAACCAGTTGGGTTTGCTGTTCCATTTGCTTAAATAAATCTGCTAGGGTATCCTTAACAGAAGCTAACTCGGATGTTGCCTTATGCAACTGGTCCTTAGATTGCATGAGCTCTTCATAAAAAGACGCGTACAGCTGTTGAACACAGGCGGTCACTGACAACTCAATGGAGCTCTGAATATCCTTGCAGAGGAAAGGAATCGCATCTCCTGAGACTAGATTGTTCAGGGAGGGAACTGATATGTCCAATGATCCTTCTCGATGTGCTCTGAACAGGTTAGTACAAGTGAGATACCCAAGGAGTTCACTGCTAGAAGTAGCAGGGATAGGCACTGAAGGAAGTACTGAAGGAGCTTTATCCGCTACCCTCTTCAAGCGTTTGTGCTGAATGACCAGGGGAGGCGGAGAATCATCATCCTCTATGTTAATGGGTTCTGACTCTTCTGAAGGTGGAGGAGGAGGTACTGGATCTGATGGAGGAGGTGGAGGCACAGTCTTCTGTAAACCTGAATAGGTCAAGAAGGCAGACAAATATGATCCATATGTGACATTGGTAACATTACCCCTGGTGACTTTAACAAAATGCTGATCCATTTTAGTGAGGAGGTAAGTGCTTCAATCAATAGCAACTCCTTTCAACACCATCCTGGAAGCTGTAAAAAGCTCTTTGGACAAATAGTGGGATGGCGTTTTGGCAGGCATAAACTTGTCCTGGAGAAACTGACAGATCGTCTTCCATACGGGATCATTGATCATAGAAAAGGAAACTCCTGAAGAGTTTATCACCTTCTTAACATCAAGGATTTCCCTTGTCTGCTTTTGCAATAGCTTCAGAATCTCTTCATTAGAGAAAAGCTGACGAGTGGTCACAAAAGGTTCACCTTTGAAGGGTAGAGACAGAGCCTTCCCTAAGCCTCGAGGTGTCAAAGTCATAGAAATTCCTTGGACTAGTCCTGTCTTCTTGCTGTAAGAGGCCATGAACTCATCACATAACGACGGATCCTCTGGAAGCAGGGGAAAACGAGTAGCCACAAAAGCAGCAAGTCCCGCCTTTGTGAGAGGCTCAAAAGTAAGTAGGGAAGAGTAATCCCTACTAACTAATGGGATGTACTGGATAGGGGGAGGAGCATGAGAAGGCGCCATTCAGATGGTTACACACACACCACAAACATAGACAATCAAGAAGAATGCCTGCAAAGTAGCAGATAAAAAACTAAGGATAAGAGAACAACCAATAAAACGTGACACGACCAACTAACCCCAAGCAAACCACATCCTAGAAAAAAATTGACATGACCTTGAGACAAATGCGTCCGAAAGCTTCATGCGATGCATCAGACAAACACCCTGAACCGCGTATCAGGCAATAAAAGAAAAAATTGCATACCGTACCCATAACCGTAACAAAAACAGTAAACCAAAACAATACCATATCCGACACATTTCAAGACGACATTGATGATAAACCAAGACTGGACCAGGAAAAGAATGCCAAGGACTACGCATACCCATCCCACGAAACGGTTCAGTAAAAAGGGGAATTAAGTGCAGTGAGGGGGAATTAATTTAATGAAGGGTTGATTTTAATAAATTATTAAAAATGGGTGAATTTTTATTAGGTGATAAACCTTAGCAAGAAAACGGCGGTTCCTTTTTATAAATTTAATTACCAATTATTAGGTTAAAACAGTGCTTTTATTCGAATCCCGACTTCGATACCCGACTGGGTCTCTAAATGTAAGTTTATTGATTACAAATTAAGGTGATGTGGAGTGCTTTTTTGCCAGCGCGTGCTCATGTGATGGCTGGTTTATTTTACATAAAAATTAAAGTGCCTCTGTAGCGCACGTAGCGCGTGCTAAGTGAACGACGGGTTTATTTTAATTAAAAAGTATATGTGTGTTGAGCACGAATGCGCGTGGAAACTGTGGGTGAATAAAGAGTTCATTTTAACAATTAATTTGTAATTAAGGAAAAAATGAAAATAAATAAAACACATAAAATAAATACCTGGAAGGGGTGTGTATGTAATACAGAAATGCGCACGGAAGAGTCCCCCAAAAGAAGTGAATCCAGTAAAGGAAAAGTAAAGACCACTGACGAAACAACAAAGACAACACCTTAGCGGATGTGTTAATTTGGTTTGAGTTGGTTTTTTAATGTTTGTAATTTGTGATTATTTATGGTTGGTTAGTGTTGTTTGTGTGGTTATTAGGGGCTGTGGATGTGTTTTATTGGTTTTTATTTGTGTAGGTTTGGTTGTTTATGGTTTTGTTTTTGTTTATTTTTTTAAAAAAATAAGAATAAAAAGAATAATAGGGAAATTAATATAAACAACACAGGAATATGGAGGAAATAGCCACAATGGGGTCTAGGCAAATAAAATAAAGAGTGGTAAGGAAAATTTTCGTTTATTGGTTTGTCGGTTTGTTTGTTTTTTTTTTAAACAATAGGGGTACCATGTATGATAATTTTTTAAAGTAAAAAATAAATGAAAAATGGTCAAGGGAGGTGAGGGGAATTTTTTAGAATTTTTAAAGAAAATTTTTACTATTTTTAAATGAATTTTCTACATTTGTTGGCAATTTTGGGGTGAAATTAGGAAATGTGTAATTTTCAGAAATTTTAGGGTGAGTAAGTTCCAGCGGACAAACTCCCAAAAATTGGCAAAAAACAAAGGGAATTTTTAGAATTTTTTAGAATTATTTTGATGGAAAAATTAATTTAGAAATTAATTAAATCATATAAATCATGTTAATCAGATAAGTTAGGTATAAATAAGTCAATTAAGTCTGGTTAGTCTGGGCAAGTCATGTTAGTCACAGGAAGTCAAGTCAAGTTAGGTTAGTCAGGTTGGATAAGTCAGATAAGTCCAGTTAGTAGAAACTAACCTAAAGGGGTTAGGTAACCTAAGGTGGGTTAGGGTTAGGGTTAGGGGTCCTAGTTAGGGTTAGGGTTAGGGGTCCTAGTTAGGGTTAGGGTTAGTGGTCCTAGTTAGGGTTAGGGTTAGTGTGAGGGGGTGGGGTTAACTAACTAGGGTTAGTTGGTTAGGGGGTGGGGTTAGCTAACTAGGGTTAGTAAACTAACTAGGATTAGTTGGTTAGGGGGTGGGGTTAGCTAACTAGGGTTAGTAAACTAACTAGGGTTAGTTGGTTAGGGGGTGGGGTTAGCTAACTAGGGTTAGTAAACTAACTAGGGTTAGTTGGTTAGGGGGTGGGATTAGCTAACTAGGGTTAGTTGGTTAGGGGGTGGGGTTAGCTAACTAGGGTTAGTAAACTAACTAGGGTTAGTTGGTTAGGGGGTGGGGTTAGCTAACTAGGGTTAGTAAACTAACCTGAATGTGGGGGAGGTGGAGGTGGAGGAGGAGAGGAGGAGGAAGCGTGGAGGGCGGCGGCACGGCCGGGGAGTGGCGGCGTCGGCGCTGCAGCAGCGACAGCGGGCGGGCGAACTCCGGGCGCGGGGCGCGGCGCCGGGCGGCGACGGCTGTCCACACGGCGGCGTGTCCAGGCGGCAGCGGGCACTCCCAGAGGCGGCGGCGGTGCGATGGGGAGGAAGCGGCGGCGAGCTCCGGGCGTGGGGCGCGGCGGCGAGCGGCGACGGCTTCTGCAGGGCGGCGGGCGCTGTTCAGGCGGCAGGAGACGGGGGAGGGAGGAAAGAAGGAGAGGTGGAGGAGGCGAGAGGGAGGCAGAAGGGGAAGAAGAAGGGGAAGGAGGAGTAGGAGGAGGGAAGGAGGAGGAGGGAGGAGGAAGGTGGGAGGAGTTACGTAGAGGGGGAGATGGGGAGGGAGGTGGTTGGAGGGAAAGGGTCGGGTGGTTGGGGGGAAGGGGTGGGCAGGGTGGTGGGCAGGGGCAATGGGCGGGGGAATAGGGGAGGGGGCCCATGGGGGGCCATGGGTTGGGTAGGGGTCAAGAGGGTGGTAGGTGCCCATCGGGAGTGGGCAGGGTCAAAAAAGGGGGTACGTATCCCCGTCCCGCGCACGAGCGCGGGGCGGGGTAAAAAAATTTGCCGTGACGGGATTGAAATGGCACCGGGATGACGGTACGGGTTATGCGGACACGATCGGGGCGCGTGGAGACGCGTAAAATCGAAAAAAGGCGCGTTCACGCGCAAAACGGGCGCGCGAATACACATAAAAATAAAGAAAAAATAATAACTCCCAATCCGAACGTCAAAACGAAATAGCGTAAAAACAAAAAGTGGGCAGGACGACAGGGGGAAAACAAGGAAAATACGGGATGGAGGTTCCGGGGGGGAAAAGGGTGGTCACGCGCAAAAAACACAAAAAAGAACCAAAATATGCAAGTAAAAATTAATATCGGAAGATTCGTGCATCGGAATGAGGTGCAGAAAAAAGGAAAACTGTGCAGAAAGATGTGGCCGACAATCCTATCTCATCAAAACATAATTCCGACGGAGATAAGACGCGGTCACATGGGAAAAACCAAAAAAAAAACCTAAAAATGGGATCAAAAATTAATATCGGACGAACCGTACACGGGAATGACATGCAGTAAGAAGGAAAAATGTCCGCAAGAAGGAGTGGCACAGGGTTATCATGTTAAACTGCAGTTCCGGTGGAAGTAGGAAGGGTTCTCATGCAAAAACTCCAAAAAACGCCCGAAAACACATTGAAAAATTAATAAGTAAAAATTCGGAAGTCGAAAAAGGGTGGAGGAAAAAGGAAAAAGGTGGGGGAAGACACAGGAGACACGGCTGTCAAATCAAATTGGAATTTCAATGCAAAGAGGGCAGGTTCACATGGAAAAATGTCAAAAATATGCACGAAAAAGGTGTAAAAAACCGGAAAATTAATAATGGACAAACCATGCATCGGAATGACTCGGAGTAAAAAGGAAAAATGTCAGGGGAAAAGTGGTTGTTAGGGCTAGGATGTCAGATCATAGTTCCGAAGCAAGAAAAGCGCGTTCACATGGAAAACCGGCTAAATTGTGCAAAATGCTTCAAAAATTAATAACTCAAAAACCGTGCACCGGAACAGGGGTAGGTGAAAAGGAAAAATGGTCAGGGCAAAGGGAGGAACAAGGCTATGAGGCTGGATTTGGACTTTGGTGAACGTAGGATGCAATCACATAGTAGGACCTCAAAATCAGGGAATGAAGGAAAACTGCAAGGGAAGAGCCCCAAGGGTGGGTGGAACATAACCGGGTGGGTGGGAAGGGACCCCATGAGGGTAAAATCAAGTCATAGCAATCATGCATGAGCAGGGTAAGGCATATGCAGAGGGGTATGCAATATAGACGCGTAGGGACGCGTCCCCACACTTAAGACCTTAACGGATAGGGTGAACCGAGCAACAGGGACCTAGGACCACGCCACAGACCATCCACTAACGTCCCCACACTTAAAACATGACCGTCACGAAGAAACAGAAGGTGTAGGGTTAGAAAAACTTGGCCCGTTACGTCAAGAAGGTGTTGTTGTCGACTGCAGGAGGAGGTACCAAGGCATCTTCTTGACACACATCCTTCATGGTAGGGACCACGCAGCAGTACCCAGGGAGGTAGCTGATTGAAGGAATCGCAGGAAATCCGTCGATGATGAGGGATACTACACGCAACTCGCAGTCACTCAATTGGAATTAAAGAACAGTCACTCACCCCATGACTAATATCACTCAAGGAATAAGGATGGAAACCCATATCGCGTACCCAGTTTAGGAATCGACAAGGGGGGATGGTGCAGAGGGAGTATGCCAGGGTGCACAGTTGATGGTGCATTAGGGCGTCCAACGCGTCTGGCATAGGTGCAAGGAGGAAGGCAAAGGAGCCTTACAGTGCAGTGTACAGAACAGGGTGGCGTGGCTTATGAGGACGGCAAAGACCCATCCCGTGGGTGCATAGGGAAATGGGAACATACCTGACTCCAAGTGTCGTAACGTCCCTTAATCTCACCTCTCGGTAATCGATTGAAGAAACTCCAATCACACTCAACCCACCCTCTGTCTCACTCTCTGTTGATAGATACAGGAGGGCGGCCTTTTCCTGAAACCCATTGATGTAATCCTCACAGTCACTTGTGCAAAGGTTGTATGCCTTGTGCGCATTGGATGGTGCAACAATGCATCCCGCCCTGTGCCGGCATACGGTGCAAGAAGGAAGGCCAGGGAGCCTTATGGTGCAGTGTACAGAAACAAATTGTGCTTTGCGCATGGAGAGGCCCATCCCGTGCGTGCAACACTTCATTCACACTACTCACCTCTCATTTGATTTGAAGGGAAAAGACTGGTCACTTGCCCCACCCTCTGTCTCACTCGTTGTTGATAGATATAGAGGGCAACCCATACTCACTTCCCCATCCGGTTAGGATGAAAGCTCACATCACTCGATTGCTTGTCGATGAAGATCGCGTCATGAGTTGTTGAAGAGGCGTACCCAGGGAGGTAGCCATCAAATCGAACGTTTTATTGGACAGGAACATGTTGTCTGCTAGAGGACAGTTAGACACTCTACAAAGAGACCCAGGACACAGCATACCAAGGGAGGTAGCTTCGGAATTGGATCCTGGAGATATCAATTGATGAACCCACTTTCTAGACTGCTGGGTGTTGCCACCTTTTCCACAGCCAGCTTCTCGCCCAAGGGTGTTTACCACCTTTTCCTGGAACAAGGCCTGCTATGATAGGAAATTGCTTCCTTTTCTCTCATAACAGATTTGTTTGTTTTTTTTTCTTTTTTTCTTTTCCCCTATTCCCGAGGGTGATTCCACCTTTTCTCGAAGAATAGGTCGGCATGACAGGGACCTAAGTCCTTTTCTCCCATGACCGATATGTTTTGTTTTTTTTTTTCTCTTTTTTTTTCTTCAAATTGAACAAGGGAATGGTGGAAAGACCATGTGTCAGAACCAAGCTTGCCACTGATGCTGGTGGAAAATAGAGGATAAGAGATCAAGGCTGGAAGGGGGGTTTGAGGGGACAGCGGGTTATGTCCACTTCATTAGGAGTGACTGAAGAACGGCTATCAGAAGTAGCATCATAAGAAGTACAGTGCTGCGCCAACGAGGGAAAGGATCAAGTGACCGCAATTGTCAAGATCCCCAAGGAGGGAAGTACTTCTTCAGGCGATATCCATTAATCAGAAAGGGATCATCAGAGGCATCAACGGTCTGCACTTGGACAGAGCCATTAGGGTTGACGGCAAGTACCTTATAGGGGCCCATCCACCGCTGCTGGAGCTTGCCAGGAAACTTGCCAAATCGTGAATCATAGGCTAGGACCAAATCACCTTCTTTGAACTCCTTGTGCTTGATGAAGCTGTCATGGTAAGCCTTGCGTCGAGCTTGCGTGGCTTCCATGCACTGTAGAGCCATCCTACGAATTTCATCCAAACATTCCAGGTGCAGGAGACGACGTTGCAGTGAATCATCATCCCCCAAACGCTCTTTGATAGCCACTCTCAAAGAGGGTAGTTCCAATTCAATAGGAAAAACAGCTTCTGTTCCATACACCAGCTGGAAGGGTGTCTGTCCTGTTGCTGCTTTATGGGAGGTTCTGTACGCCCAGAGGGCCTCTCTAAGTCGATCATCCCAATCACGACGATGTGCGGCAATTGTTCTTGTCAGAATCGAGCAGAGGATGCGATTGGTGACTTCGACTTGGCCGTTGGCTCTGGGATAATAAGGAGTGGACTTGCGATGGCGGACCTTATACAACTCTGTCAACTCTTCCATGACTTTGTTGAGGAAATGAGTGCCTCTATCACTTACCAGCTCTAAGGGACTGCCAAAATGGGTGATGATATTCTCGTACATGAACAGGGCCACGCTGTTACCATCGTCCCGCTTTAGGGCTTTAGCTTCACACCACTTTGTGACATAATCCGTACATACGAGGATGTATCGGTTCTGTTTCCTTCTGGTAGGAGGATCGATCGGACCTACGAAGTCGATGCCCCACTTCTCAAATGGCTTTAAAGGAAGGATAGGTTGTAGTGGCATGGCACTTGTCTTCGTGGGTTTCCCCATTCTTTGACAAGCATCACATCTTTTACAGTAATCATAGGCATCCTTATGAATGGTAGGCCACCAATAACCGGCTAGCAGAGCCTTCCTGGCTGTAGCTTCTCCTGCAAAGTGACCTCCGCATGGCTCGTCATGGCAAGCCTTCAGAACAATCCCAATCTCATTTCCTGCAACACATCTTCTGAGCACTTCATCTTTGCCTTTCTTGTACGGTGCACCGCCTAGCAGGGTGTAGGGGGCTGATTCTAGCATGAGCTTCTTCCTTTCCCGACTAGAGATACCAGGAGGGTACTGTTGGGTTGCCAGCAGATTGGCAATGTCTGCATACCAGGGGGTTACAGTTTCTACCAAGAATAGGGAAGCATCAGGGAGGTCTGGATCATCTTGCTCCTCGTTTGCAGTTTGTGGGATACACGACAAATGATCAGCTAGAACATGGGAATGACCAGGCTTAGTAATCACCTCAAAGTCGAACTCCTGAAATAGAAGGAGCCATCTCATCATTCATCCTTTCACATCCGCTTTGTTCATCAAGAAGGACAGGGTCTCATGATCCACATAAAATTTAAAGTGGGTAGATAGGAGGTAATGGCAAAACTTTTCCAAGGCAAACACCATTGCCAAGCACTCCAGCTCTGTCACTGTGTAGTTCCGTTCCCTATCAGTGACTTTCCGGCTTGCATAATAGATCGGTTGATCCAACTTCGAGGAGCCCTTCTGGCAGAGGACAGCACCTAAACCTTCAATTGATGCATCCGTGTGTACATGGAACTCTTTCATCCAATCAGGAGGTTGCAGAATGGGTGCCTCTATCAGACACTGCTTCAAAGTGTGAAAGGCTTTGTCACATTCTTCCGTCCAAGTAAACTCTGCATCTTTCCTCAGAAGCTTGTGCAAGGAAGTTGCCTTTGTCGCAAAATGGGCTGTAAACCTTCTGTAGTAACCCACATGGCCTAGGAATCCCCTCAACTGTTTAAGGTTGGTGGGTGCTGTCAGAGCTGCAATCTTTTCAATCTTTGCAGGGTCTGTTGATATCCCTTGTGCAGAGACAATGTGGCCCAACAGAACTCCAGAAGAGACCCCAAAGATGCATTTGTCGGGGTTGAGGGAAATCCCATACTCCCGGCATCGGTCAAAGCATTGTTCCAGGTGTTCCCAGTGTTCACAGATCAAACTATAAACATAGAAGTCATCCAAATATACCTCAATGAAGTCGCGCAGATGATTTTGAAATGCAGCCATCATGACTCGTTGGAAAGTAGCAGGGGCATTGCAGAGTCCAAACGGCATCACTCGGTAAGCGTAGGTTCCCCATTCTGTGGTGAAGGTTGTTTTGGATTGGTCTTCTTCTGCGATTTGGACTTGGTTGTATCCGCTGAATCCATTCAAAAGGAAATAAAGCTCATGTCCTGCCACTGTGTCCAACAGTTGGTCTGTGAAAGGGATAGGAAAGTGATCCTTCTTTATCTTGGAATTAAGCTTTCGGAAATCCACACATATTCGCAATTTGCCATTCTCCTTGGGTACAACCACGATGGGTGAAACCCATTCACTATTTGCCACTGGATAGATGAACTCGGCTTCCAGAAGCTTCAGTAGCTCCGCTTTCACCAATGTGGAATAATTCGGATTCATTCGCCTCTGCCGTTGCCGTACTAGCTTGGCATTAGGCTCCAAGTCAATATGATGTTGACATATTGTGGGATCAATCCCCTTTAGGTCTTTGTAGGACCACGCAAACACGTCCAAATTTTCTTTCAACAAGTTGTATAAGGTTGACAACTCTTCTTCTGGGAGACTGCTACCCACCTTCAAGTGGCGTTCAGTGCCTTCTGCTTCCACAAAGGTTAACTGCCTTTCACCTTCTACTTCACAGATGAAGGTTCCGCGGACTACTTCTGGATACAGATCTGACTCCTTCAAGGGAGTGGTGTCCTCTTCTGATGTCCCACTAGAACCCACTTCTTCTTTTGGTGGAGACTTAGGTTGCTCGTTAAGATGTTGGAATGGGATTAGAGCCGTTTCGGGTTTGGTTTCAAGAGTAATTACCTCTTGGCTTGAAGACTCATCTTTTGATGATACATCCAGGAACGTCACATAACAGGGACCCTTTGATGCCTGTTGGGTTTGTGGAACTGGTGTTTGTTGGCACGGTGCATCATCATCATCTTTCTTTGGCAAAAATGGGTTAGGACGGCATGAGCCACTGCTGAAAGACGGCTTATTCTTCTTAATCCACGTCTTATAAGAATTTTGCATGTAAGAAGATCCATTTACCAGACCAAATGGTACCATCACCATTCTGTCCCATAGCATGAGCTCGTCTGCTTCTGATGCTTCTGGAACTTCTTCTCCATACATATCCTCTTTAGTTGGGATAGACTCTTCTGGCTCACTTTCATAACCTTCTTCGTCCATTTCATATCCAACCTCTTCTGTCTCTGTCTCTGTCTCTGCTTCTGCTTCTGCTTCTGTAGGAGCTCTGTAACAGAAGAATAGATTCTCTGTTTCCTCTCCTGTCTCTGTCTCGGCTTCTACTATGGCCATGTAATAGGGAGAGCAGTACATCCATGCTTCTATCTCACTATCGGAAGTGATTTCAGAAGTCCTTCCTGGTTTAGGCAGGAAGTATTCACCCATTGATAATGGCTTTGCATCTGTTGGAAGTCGGCTTACAGTATCCACTATTAAGGAATGTGCCACTGTTTTCTTGGGAAGGATCTGTTTGACAGCATCTTCGTCTGCTGATGTTCCATCTGTAGCCTCATTAAGGGAGTCAGAAAATAACTCCAAGGAGGTGGATCCATGTCCTTTTTGAGAACCATACAGTTTCAGCACCACTTTGTTGGGTCCTCCACCCAAAGTCAAGGTTCCTTTGAACCAATCCGTCCTTGCTCGGGCTTCAAAAAGCCATGGTCTGCCCAGTAGCAGAGGATAGGATGTACCATAAGAGTTTGGCTTCACCACCAGATAGGTCAGCCAATAATCTTTTCCAGCCACTATAGTCTTCACATATGGAAGAATGCCCAAAGGCTTGATTCTACTCTGATCCGCCAGTCTGATGAGCCATTGGGTTGGTTGCACACCTTGTAAGCCTAGATCCTTCATTGTAACATCCGTCATAATGTTCACTGATGAACCACCATCAATCAGTGCATTTGAAATAAAGCAACCTTCTATCCATACGCCAGTCTTTGGAGTACCCGGATCTAGGAAAGCATTAGCCACATCCACTTCTTGTACAGGATCTGGAGCCTTGTTGGACTTTGTCACTGTTGAGGGAGCAATCCTTAAACCACGTCTTCTTGTCAGTATACTTTTGAACCTTTTCCGGCAACTGGGAGACAACATCAATAATTGTCGGAATGTGAGGTTTGGTCTAAAGGTATCTAGATCTCTAACTAGATCGTATTCCTTAATAGGATCCACTAGCTTCTCTAACCGGTTAGGGAATGGGGCAACACCCATTTTCATTTTCCCTCTTTCTTCCAACAGAGGAATTATAGGAACTTCTTCTGCCACTTGTGGTACTTCCTCTTCTTCTGTCTCCTCGACCTCTGGTCCTGTCTCTGTAACTGTCTCTGTAACTCTTTGTGGCACTGTAGTGCTCTGTATGGCACTGTTAGGCTCTGTTCTGTTCTGTTCTTCTGATGGAAGATTGAACTTCACTGTTTTTGTAGGAGGGTTATTTTCTTTCTGGACAGGTAGTTCCTTTTGCTTTGCACGCGTGATGGCAGCAACTTCCAATTCCACCAAATTGGAGGTAGGCTCTTGGGCCTTGGCTGGACTATCAGTAGCACTGTTTTTCACTGGGGCTGGGCTTGGACAGTCTTTTGCAGTGTGGCCTTCTCCTTTGCATTGACTGCATAAGGGCTTGTAATCCACTGACCTTCGAGGATTTGGACAATTTGGTGAGATGTGTCCCTTTTCTCCGCATCTGTAACATTCCACTTCTGATCTCTGACCACCGCCAGACTGTCTTCCTCTGTAACTTTGAGAGGAAAATCTTCTGGGTCCGAAATTAGGACCAAACTCTCTAGGCTTGGGTCCAATATCCTGTGTTGTCATTTTGGATTCCAACAAGTTGAATCTTGCATCTTCTTCCTTCCTTCTCCTATCATGCATCTCCTTCAGAGAGCAAATGTCCTCTGTATGGTTCTTCCGCAAACAGTAGGAACAGAAGGCTCCAGGAATGGTTGGTTTTCGTGTACATTCAGTGGCTAAATGGCCTGCTTGATGACACTTACCACACCAAGTATTTGACCGCATCACATCTCTTCCTGCTCCTGCAACATTGGATAGGCTAGCAGTATTCACTTTCAACGTCTGTAGTTGTTCTGTAATCACATCCATCAACTCCTTTTTTATGTTTGCAACTAAGTTGGATAAGTAATCCTTCAAGCTTTCTCCTCCGGACGTATTGGCAGGAGGGTTTTGAGGAGTCTCTGTAATCACTGCATAAACGGGTTGGGCTGGTACAGAGGGGTCTCTGTTCTGGTTCTGATTCAGAGCTCCTGTTTGAACTGTTGGCTGTTGGCTCCAGTTGATAGGATTCCACTGTTGCTGCTGATTTGGCATTGAGAAAATTGGTTGGGACCATTGTTGTTGTGGTTGAACCACCATTTGAGGCATGGATTATGGCCATTGTGGATTTGGTGCACTGTACTGTGATACCGAGGGCATCTGTTGGTAGGGATAGGGAACAGTCCCTCGAACTGCATTTGGTGGATGCATCATTCCTGGCATTAGAGGAGGTAGGACTCCTCTTCCTGTATTCATCGCTAATCGAGCTTCCACTTCATCGTACAGTCTTGCACCTTCTGTTGCAGCTTGTAGTGTGGCTGGTCTTTGCAGCTCCACAAACTTACGGACTTCTGGTTGTAATCCTCTGAGAAACACCCCCTTCTGAATGCCATCATCTAAATTATGGTTAGTCCATCTCTTCAGGATGGATTCCATTCGTGAGACATAAGCTTCCACTCTTTCTCCAGAGGACTGACTTAGGTTCATAAATTCCTCTCGCATCCGCTCTTCAAAACCTTCATGCCTGAATTTAGTGAGGAAGGCCAACTTCAGGTCGTCCCATGTGCCAAAAGTTCCTGCTGCTTGTCTCTCATACCACTGAAACGCCGCGCCCTTGAAAGTGGCGGGGAATATTGCTAACCAATGCTCAGGGGTTCTGGCATTGTTAGCCACACACGCTACCATAAACTCTGCTACATGAAGATCGGGGTCTTCATTGTACTCTCCCTTAAAAACTGGCAATGGGACTACATTTGCTGGTCTGTCATCAATATTTCCAGGACGGATCTGGCTTGAAAGTGGGCCTCCAGTAGGAGGAAGGGCTTGATGTGCCATTGGGACTTCTGTAAAGAGTTTCGCAAGGGCGTCAAAGGCAGCTTCTGCTGCTAGCTCGTTCTCAGCCTTGATTTTTACTCTCTCTTTTCACGTACCTCTGGACTCGTTCTAACGCTTGCCTTTTTATTGCGTCATTCATCAGGGGTGTGGCTCCACTAGGTTATTAGTGCTCCACAGAGGGTTAACAGAAGACTTCAGTCTCTGGAGAACTCTCTTGCCAACATTTCTTCTACTTCTTTCTTTTCAACGTCCCTGAATTCTGCTTTCATGCCACTACATAGGGGAAGGTATTCGGTTCTGAAGGTGTCAAAATGCATACGTCTGAGCATTGTGGTAGTGCCATCATCATAGTAATGCCAGCTTCTGATGGTCTCAACAGTGTATGCTGTGAAAAACACTCTGTCTACCAACTTCCAGTGGTTGCTAATTGAACAAACAGAAGATTATCAGTACACCAAGCATCCCATGTATCTTGCTGTTGAGCGTCCACGAACAAATTCCAACTTTTTTCCTTCTTGTCTTTGTGAACCTCTACAGACCAAGACTCCTGAAGCTTCTTCACAATCTCCCACTTGATGTTGTCTGGAAACTTTTCAATGAATGCCAAATCTTCCATGGATGGTCATTCTCTCTGTTTTTGCTCTTCAGTTTGTTCCCAAACAGTTTGCCACCAAGATGCAAGTTTCTGCTACTTCAACAGGAAGAGGAAACTGTCCACCACATAGAGCATGCATCATGATGGTGATATGTTTCCGCCATTGTGGGACGAACTTCTTATGGAAAGTGGCTTTGATTATGAGGAATTCCAACTCTTCAGTGGAAGAAGGAACTTTACAAACATCCATTGAATTCTTCTCTTCTTGGCAATGCCATTTCCTTCATTTTCAGCCTCTTCTGGTGCTTGTTGATGGCAAGTTTCCCCGGCTGCGCACCAAAAATATGGAGCCCCAAGAGGAACACCAAAGAAAAAGGGAATTCTCTTGCAAAAAAATCTATCTTGTAACATCAACAAGCTTGTTTATCATGTTTCATATGATCACAATGAAGAAAAGAACACCAGGCACAACAAATCTTCATGCAGCATCATGTAGATCTCACACGGTTTTTAATAGAATCAACCATATTCTTCAATATATTCACAAAATCCATCTATAGAACAAAGAAAGCAAAGGAATACACCATCTTTGAATGGAAATACATCACATAGTATTCATCTTCAATATCTTCACAGTCTTCTCTCTCAATCTCTCATATACAATCACTCTGTTTGAGTAGAATTGGCTATCTCTGACTCTCTCTCTCTCTCTCTCTCTCCATCAATAATACATCATGTCCTCACTACAATCTCTCAAAATTCACTCTCAATAATCCTTCTTAGGTCGTGGATACCCCTCCCAAGAGGTATGTCTGATATGAAGGGTCACCAGAGCCACTACAGTGTCCTTTCATAGCTCACTACTGTCACTTCACTCTAGTCTTCACTTGAGTCTTTAGCAGCTACTTCTTCCACTTCTTTCAGCTCTTTTGCACTTGTATTCACCTCTTTCCAAGGCTAGAAAACTTTCCCAAGCTACACTCTCATCCATCACAACACATACAGAAGCATACAGAACAGTCATAGAACAGTACCAGAACAGCTACAGTACAGAACAGAACAGAGACAGAAGCTCTACAGAAGGTTACAGAAGGTCATCAAAACCACATAACTCATTCTCAAATCATTCCAAACTCTCACAAACTATTCAATAAGCTTTCTCAATATCTCAATCTTCATCAATCAATACTCCATTCCTCCTTACAGAAGACAATCAGAACAAAACAGACCAAAACAAAGCAAAACAGAAGGTATACAGAACCTATCAGAACCTATCAGAACCACCAATAATCATCATGAACTTCCAAAACACAATCAATATCATCCAAAACACTCTCAAACCACTTCCATATCAATCAATCATCTCATAAAATCAACCATTCAGCTCTCAAAAACAACAAAAATTAGCCAAAAAATAAGTCATTTCAACACTCAACAAAGAGTGCCCGTTTTAAAAGCACCTAAAAGAGGTGAGGTGTTCTATATATTCTCAGCAGCCATGGCCCATGCATAGTATCAGCTGCTGCTGTTTAGCCCAAATTTGGGAAATGAAGTGGTACCACCCGATTGCTTTTGCTAGCCGGAAGCTAGGGGTATCCGAAATCAATTATACCTACATGGAGAAGTTGTGTCTAGCGATGGTCTTTGGGATCAAGAAATTCAGGCATTATATTCTCTATGAGAAAGTCGTGCTTTATACGAAGGCGGAGGGACTTCGATTATTGATGAATAAGTTACAGCCACCTGATCGTCTAGCAAAGTGGTTGATCACTTTGCAAGAATTTGATTATGAAATCAGGAGTAAGCCACCAAGGTTGCAAGGCATCGTGGAATGTCTTATGGACTTTGGGGAGCTGAAAGAATCTGTGTGGCTGAAGGTAGTGACATGGAGTTGTTATTCAAAATAGATACGGCATCTATTCCCTCCTGGTATGCTGCAATAACGCATTATTATCGGCAGGAGAGGCAGGATCCGAATTATCTAAAGCTGAGAGAAGGAAAATTAAGCAGCAAGCATTAAAGTTTGCCTTGATCGCAGGTACATTATATCGGCAAGGGGTTGATGACATCTATCGCCGATGTGTGATGCTTGACGAGGTGCCATTCATTTTGGAAGAGTGCCATGATTCTGCTTGCGGTGGCCATTTTGCAGGACGGCTTACAGCATAAAAGGCTTTAAGAGCAGGTTATTGGTGGCCTGCCATCTTCCAGGATGTGTTTGTGTATGTCAAGAGATGCGATATTTGTCAACGACATAATAGTCGAGAGAATAGGAAAAGACCACTCACCCCTATTATGGCGATACTTCCATTTGAGAAGTGGGGAATAGACTTTGTGGGTCCTATTACTCTGTCGCGTCGACTGCACAAAAGAGGTACATCATTGTAGCAACTGACTACTTCACAAAGTGGTCAGAAGCACGTGCAACAAGGAAAGATGATGCTAAAGAAACTGCTAGTTTCCTTTTAGAGCAGATAATATGCCGGTTTGGTCCGCCGAAAGAATTAGTGTCGGACCGCGTAACCCATTTCCTGAATAAGGCAAGCCAATGGACAAATTGAGAGCACCAACAAGCAGCTTGTGGGCATCCTGTCCAAAATCATGTCGGAAAAGAAACGGGATTGGGATAAAAAGTTATATGTGGCAGTGTGGGCCTATAATACGACCTTCAAACGAGCCATTGGCCATAGCCCGTTCAAGTTAGTATATAGGGAGGAGTGTGTCTTGCCTTTGGAGATTGAGCTGCCGACTATTTGGTTTGCCATCAATCATTCTTTGAGTGATAAAGACGCACTTTTTGAGCGCTTGACGACATTGGCACATTTAGATGAGCTTAAGCTACAGAGCTTATTGCACCAAGAAGTGGCGAAGCGCTGAATGAAGCAGCTACATGACTTCAAAGCCAAGAAATACACCTTCAAGAAAGGACAGCTTGTTCTGTATTATGACCACGACGTGAATTATTTCCAGGCAAGCTAGAGCCCAAATGGGATGGGCCCTATAGGATCGTTAGAATATGAAAGAATAAATCCACAGTCTTGTTAGCTGACCTTGAGGGGGTAGAATTTAAAAATAAGGTTAATCTTAATAAGATTAAACCTTATTATTTTTGATTACACTAATACTATGACTGCCTTGCAGGTCTAGGCGAGATCAATCAAATATCTGCAAGGACATTGTGATAGAGGTTGATGGGTTGTCTGATCCCTTATTTAGAACACCCATATTTAGAACAGAGGTATTATTAGGGAAAGCTCATTTGGTGGAGCAAAGGATATAAGGTGACTGAGCAAGAAGGCAGGACATTTATTTGGGAGATCAAGGTCTTCTGCCATCACTGCCTACAAATTTTGATGAGCATCCCTATTGAATTCAATGATGATGGAGGGATGGAGCCTACAGTCCACCCATTGAATATGCTGAATTTCGATTACCATAATTACAAGTAGAGTTTCGAATGGCGGGATATGTAAACCCTTTATGGACGTACACCTTGTATTTCGATGGGGCGTCCAAGGGTGCATGCAAAAAAGGAAGTGTAGGAGTTGTCATTCGAGACCCCCGACGACGCATTGTCATGAAGTTAGCTACTTATCTCGGGGTGAATTTTACCAATAATATGGCAGAATACAAAGCCCTGATTATGGGTTTGAATATTGCAAAGAAGGGTGGTATCCTCTAGTTATTGGTGAAAGGGGACTCTCAGTTGGTTTTAAATCAACTCAATGGGACGTATATGGTACGAAACGCCATCCTTTGCATGTACCATCATACTGCCATAGCCCTGCTAGACGAATTTGATAGAGTGTCTTTTCAGCTCATTCCACGAAATTGGAATCAGTTTGCCGATTCTTTGGCTAATTTTGCGTATGAAGAAGACCTCTTCTTTAATTGTGGCCCTTGTCCCGATATATCTATTGATGGTGAGACAGGACCTGGTCGTTTGTGGGGTATGCTTTTTGAACATGCCCTCTTTGGCAGACGATGGTTGATCTGGGTGATGCAGAGGGTAAGCGAGACTCATCTGCCTTTATTATCTTGGACCCACAGACTAATTAGACGACATGTGATGTGAACACCTCTTGCGATATACGCAGGAGGGATGGGTCATAATTTAATGCACCTAGTTTAGGGCTACGAGTCTTTGTTCCCCTGGGAATGGTATGCTTTGATGTCTATCATAGTTGTTTCTAGGAGGATGTTATGTGTAGTATTGTTTGATTTCATTAGGCCAAGAGGGCCAATCTATTGGCAAAGTCATGTTTGATTTCATTAGGCCAAGAGGGCCATTTCCCTGTCTAGTGTGGGTGCGTTTAATTGGGTTTTTGTTTTGAGTGTTGTGCTGGACAGGTTTCGTGTTCGTGAATGTTGGTGGGGCCTGGAGGAGCCTTTGCTGCGATGGAAGCTTCTTGTGGCCAATTGAGGTGATATCTCTCCTTTACGAGTACCTTTCTTTCCTGTTATATGTGTCTTTGTACTTGTCAAGGGGATATATTTTTGTTGGGGACCGGCAACTAAGGCATGAAGTCCCAGGTTTAGGCTAAGTATGTTTGAGGGAGGTCGGAGTAGTCATTGCCTCCTGTAAAGACATTGTCAGGTATCGAAAGACCTGTTTTAGAAGGAAGTCCGAGTGGCCCTGTTTTGCTAAGCCTGCTAGGTAGCCGTTCTAGGAGTTCTTGTTAGTAATGAGGTAGTTAGAGAAGCCTGCCAGAAGATAATAATGATGATGCCAAGAAACCCTGAACATCCTGAAAGATGAAGATAAATACGAAGGTGTGTAAAAAGGGGTTCTAACCCCTATCAAAGAAAAGAAAAGAAATGAAAATGTATAAGCAGTTGATCATTTCCTTGCGAAGGCCTGGTAGGTTCCTGGGGACGAGTCAGACCCGGGGCCGATACCTTGTCTTCCTAGGGGTGGCTTCTTGCTAGAAAAATAATACCAAAACAAGGAAGGTTGGAGCGAAAATAAAAGTGAGCGTTAGAAGAGGATTAAGTGTCGCCTTGCGAGGGCTTGGTAGGTTCTTGGGTGCCGAGACAGGTCCTGAGACCGATGCCCTGTTCTCCTTGGGTCACTACGCTCAGCTCCCTCCTTTTTACATGCCCAAGTATGTTCATCCAATAAAAACTCTAAAAGAAGACATGTACTGAAAGAAAATACTCCTTGATCAGGCTATAGGAGTCCTCGCCTAGTAGGAGCTCCTAGTTGGGTTGTCTTTAGTTGGTAAGTAGTTCAGACTATCACTGAGGGCAACCTCTTTGATAGGTTTTTTAGTTTGGCTGTGTTAGAGCAGTTGGTTAGCGATTCGCTTCAGATATTCTATTAGATGATGCTAGGCCTACTCTTTGTGGATGTCATGCCTTGGTTCTGTCTAGGGGTAGGGGGAGCCTGGTGCTGAGTTTTATTATATATTTATTTTGTATCAGTTTGATGCTTCTTTGGTTGTTTATGTGCATATATGTTCGTGGATTCGACGGGTTGAGTCGCCCTATCCCATGCTCGCCAATGAGAGCGGAATTTTGATGCCGAGAACTGCTTAAAAATAGCTAAAAATTATGAATATCAAGGGAAAAATATGCAACGTCAAAGGCGGCAGCTCGATCTAGGACGATTTTAAGCGTCAAAGTGCTTTAAAGGTGCCTGAGAGACACTTGTTGATTTTTCATAATTTTTCAGATAGTCGTGCCGGTTGACATGAGCTACTGGCCAATGTGGGATGCCAAGCCAGACGCCCAGGATTTTTCAGAGCTCAATTCTGAGTCCGGACGGGAAAATGGCCAAGGAAATGGTCAAGGTTTGAAGGGGTGGACCAAAGTTTGGCCAAATGGGTAAGTGACCCTTGGGAGCCCAAAATGAAATGTCACATGAAATGTAGGTGAGAAAAAACGTGATGTAGGCGTGGAGATATGGCGACAGTATGGCACCGAAATTTGCGCTTCTTGCTTGATGGATCAACCATGGGGGTTGCATACAACCCATAGAGCAAGCATTGGTCCTTGGTTCCCCTCTGTATGCTGATCTTATCGCCGCCCTTCACTCCTCAATTGATGGCCTGAATGCTGAGATGGAAATATAGTCTTTCTCTCTCCTCCCTCTTTCTCTTCTAAAGGCAAGTTCATGTGGGAAGAAGAAGGAAGAAGAAAGAATGATGGAGGCTTGTCCGGCATGGATCGGATTGCTCCACGGACTGGAAATGGTGATTTGTGATCGTGTTGAACATGAAGTGCTGCTGATTTTTAGATTTGCAGCCATGGACATGAAACCCGAAACACGCAAATAAGCGATAATTCAATTTTTTCAAAGGAAATTTGAGATTTCATGGCTTTTGATTGATAAAATGTTGTACATGTGGGCTAAAAATTGTTTATGTTGCTGTTTTCCATGAGTACTTGTTGCTGATCATAATCAGAAAATCAGAAAAATATGCATCTTGTGGTTCAAAATAATACATTAAAACACGTAAGATATGGAAAATCAAGGAAAAATGATGTTTTTGGGCATAAAAATGGAAAAATGAATAGAAACACCAACTAAATTTTCAATTTTGCTGCAAGAAGGAACTAAGGGCCACAGCCCATAACATGTTTTAAATTTTTAGTAATTAAATAATGCAAAAAATAAGGGAAAATACAAGGAAAATAGAGAAAAATCACTAAAAATAGGGAAAAAATGCATTTTGTGTGCGGAAAATTAATGAAAATTAAGAACAATGTTTGTGAATGTTTGTGGGGACTGGAGCATGAGGATTTGCCTCAGTTCAACCCCACCTTCTTGTTATAGTGTGTTTTTTTCCGCTCTTTACACATAAAATGATGGCCAAATGCCTTATAAATCTATGCAATAATGCAACATTTGATCGATGGGAGGGTAGAGTGGTTAAAATGTGTCTAAATGCGGAGTAAAATGATGAAAAGATTGCTGGTTTTGTTTGCATGCCATATAGGTCGGTGAATAATTATTGAATAAGAGCCTAGTAGCACGAGGGTTTCCTTGGTGCTAGGTTCGTGCAACGCCGCATAAGAACAATAGTTGAAAATCATTGAAAGGATGTTTTTCACATGTGCACAATATTGATTTCATAATTGTTTGAGCACTTAGCATCCACAATATGCATAAATCATGGAAATATTTAAAGGTATCAGAAATCCTGGATGCACAGCAATTGTTTTCATTAGGATCTTGACCTACGTTGAGTGAGAGACAGGACACCCTAAGCCATAGGCTAGTTGTGGGGTCTAGGAAAAAGAGAAGTAAGGACAATGGTACATTCTGGTATACGATTAAACGGTACCTTGAGTGGATTTTGTGCGAAATGTTTATATGTTGAGCGACGTACCGAGGGGCCAATTCCCAAGGTGTAGGAGAGTCACAGAGGGGTGGCGACACTTAGCCGTTGGAGGACCCCCTATGTCTGTGCTTCGTGCCATTAGGCAATGTGTAAGGAACTCCCTCTGAGGAGTAGTGGGTGAGAGAAGAGTGGACTACAAACGACGTAATACAAATGCAAGACATTTAGGAAGGCAATGTATGTATCATCAACGCTCCTGGCCGAGAGGCCGTGGGGTTGTTGAGCGCGTGAGATAGAGGTCCGGCTAGTGCATAAGCCAGTGCCCGCCCGTTTTAGGTTCCATCATGGGAGCTTTCTCTCAACCGCCAAGACCCATGGACCGTTTATTGTTTCAAGCATTCCAAGTGAGCTCTAATGGCTATCTCTCACCTAGCCGACGCATCGTCGATCCTACAAGTGTAGTGAGCTTACCTTGATGCCCGATCGAGTACCCTTCTCTCTCTTGCACTCCGGTAGCTCCACGATTCTTGATGCTAGCTCAAGCATCCTCAAGCCTCCTCCATCTCCAAGCTCCATCCTCCCTAGTTGCACGCGCAAGAGAAGAGAAGAAGAGAAGAGGAGATGGTGAAGAGCTTCACCCTCTTGATCCCTCACTCTCACACACACTCACTCCCTCACACTCTCACACTCCCTCTCTGAAGAGCACACACAAGCAAGAAGGAGAGAAGAAGAGAGGAAGAAGAAGACTCTTTTTTCCACACACCAAGGAATGAGCTTCTCATTCACTTTTCAACTTTATATACAAAACCCTAAATCCCTTTTGGCCGGTCATCCCCTTTTCCCCTTTTTTACATGGCCGATCGTAGCCTAGGCCCTTTTTCCCATTTCCCACCATTCTAATTTATCCTATTCCCAACTAATGCATACACTTTGCACAGGAGCGAGCCTGGCACTCTTTTACAAAGATTCGGGGGGCGCTTTCGCATTTTTAATTCTTTTGTTGCCTTGGGCCGACACCGAAGCTTCCTGAGGGTCGTGCTCGAACATTTGAATTTTTCAGGGATTGGCTCTCAGCCAAGGCTCCTTTTTCTGCTTTTATCCTATGCATTTTTGCTATTTCCATTTTTCCATTTTTCGCTCCTCTGTGCTGTGGAACCACGGTAACATTACCCCCCTCCTAGCCAAGTGCCAGTCCCATGGCACTGCTGTGGAACATAGTGGCTAGTTAGGTCGGCTGCTGGGCGGAACAAGTAGGTGGGTGGTTGGGAGAATGATAGGTGATGGAGGTTGGGAACGACGACCAGGAAAGATTCCAGTGTGCTTTAGGCTCCATGAAGATACTCGGCATATTTCACACTGTTGGGGCGCCCCTTGTGTAGCTGGTCGTCTTTTGAGTATCCGAAATGCTTGAAGCAATAAACAATCCCTTAGGAGGATGGTATTGGAGGGATTTATTCTGGAGAAACCCCCCGAACGCTATTTGCCTTGAAAACCTGTGGCCTTGATTGAAGATCCTTGTCTTTGAGTAGAAGGTCTTCAGTTTTGAGTTGAAGGTCTTCAGGCTGGTGGAGTCAATAAGCGATCCGTAGATCTTGAGGCGTTGGGCATGGATCTTCAGACGATGAGGTTCCAAGATCTATGCCAATGGCAGTTCTACCTTGACTTGGTTCGATCATGGTGGCCATTAGCAGGCAGATGGCTGGATGCCGGCGCATGAAAAGAAGTTTGGGCCATTAAAAGGTGCCGTGGGTGATCGTCTTCCGCGGGTAGCCATTTCTTGAGAGTCAAACATAACCTGCAAGAAAAGTTGTGCACTCCCTAAGGGGTGTGTGTACTTTCCGTGTAGTGTGTGGTGCTCATGGCAGTGGAACTGGGAGATGGGTCTAACCTTGGGCAAGCCCTTGGTAACATCCCACACTTGAGGACCCAGCTTGTGCTTTGTTGGAGGTGCGGTGCGAGCCTTAGGGTGACATGTCTGAAAGTCCTGCCCTTGATGTGCCCTAAGCGTGAAGTGGGGGAGGGGGCTAGGGAGAACCCTAGGTGCAGTGACTGTGGTGCTTCTTCGTCTTCTTTTTTTTTTTTTAGAATTGATACATAGGCCTAATTATCTTGGTCGGAATGAGGAGGAGAAGGGGGGCGGAGAGACTTGCTCAAAAATTGGCGACTTTGCATGTAATCTTTTAGATTCATGCGGACATGAAGGGAGGTGGTGGAGAGGAAGGGGTGGTTGCATCTAGTGAACTGGCTGTCGTTCATGTCCTCTAGGAGGGCTAGGCAAAAAGAGGGAAGGAGACTAGCCCTCATCATGAGACAAGCCATGGCACAATTATCTATAGCGTTAGGGTCAAAGAATAGGGGAGGCAAGCCGCGCTCTTGTGGAGTCGGGTCCTGCTTAAGAAGTAGCCTAAGTAACCTAAGATAATTACAAGTGGTTATAAAAGCGGGGTCAGGACATGAGGAAAAGTCCGTAAGGAAGCGCATCATAGACTTGTCTAGGCTTATTGCGGTAAAAAGAAGGGCGTTGTCAAAGGATGCTACAGTGGAGTTATAAATAACGGGAAAGTCATACTGCCCATGGAGGGTGGCATCAAAATCTACGCCTACCCTTCGAGGGTATGCCATGTAAGTAGGGTCGTTCTGCTCGAATGCTAGGGTATTACAAAAAGCCATCCAGGCGAGCATGCTTATGTCGCACACTTGCCTCCTCCATAGGGGTTGGCTCCTATAGTTTTGTACAGTGTGGGGGATTTCAAAAATTTTATCTTGCTAGTAGTTGGCCGCTTAGGTGCCCCAAAAGGTTGGGGTCTTTTCCCGCTCCTCCAGCCATATTTTCTCCAACCGGCCACCGACCGTGATCACCTCGTCCATCACTTTGAGAGGCAGGACCCTCCGCAGACTATTGGGTAGGAGGAAACTGAAGGAGAATGGATCCTTTCCTAGTTCCTGAACCTCCCACACCACCAGTTTTGCGTGGAATCCTGTAGGAAGATCATCTAGGCATGGAGGGAGAGGCGAGGATGGTAGCACGGCTAGTTTGGCTCTCAGTTTCTGTCTGGCCTCCTCCACCAGCTTTTTGCGTCTTTCTTTAGAGATGGCTTTTCTTTCTGCAGAGCTGGATCTTCTTGTGGCGGGTCTTGGGCCTGTGGCGAGGGGGGTTGTGGGACCACGTCTTTCCTGAATCGATTCACATCGATTTCCAGCTCTGCTTCTTCCCCCTGCCGTTTTGCATGTGGTGCTTCTTCCTCGAACCCGAGAGCGTCTATCTCCTGGGGGGTTAGGCCGGCCCTCATTAGGTATTTTTGTTGTTCCTCCAAACTCAGCCTAACCTCCGCCGGTAATGGTGGCATTTGTAGTCCAGCGTGTAGGGCTCTTCTTGCCATGCCGAGCTTCCTTTACACCGCCTCCAGTGGCTCTCCTTGTGCTGCGTGGGTGGCGTCCAAGATGGTGTCGAGGAAGGCCTTCTGTTGAGTGTTGAAGGCCACTTGGGTTGCCTCCGCCTTGCTCTCCACGATGATTTTCTCTTTTTCTGTTAGAGCAAGGCGGCGCGCTAGTGTCTTCACCCTCTTCTCGTTGTGCGCGGCCCACTCCTCGGCCCTTTTGTTCATTACTTCCAAGCCTTCTCCCTGCCTTAAGGTCAGCATCATGATTTTCTGCTCATAATCCTCTAGTTCCCTTACTAGCCTCTCTTATTCTTCTCTTTCAGAGGTCAGCTGATTTGTTAGGCGCTTGAGTTCCTCCTGCTGTTCCTCCATGTCCCGTTTTCTTTCTTCGTCCCTGGCATTCAGCTCCACCACGAGTGCATCAATGTCAGCAAATTTCGCAGCAAGTTCCTAGTATTGCACTATTAGGAGCTTGTGCTCTCTTTGCATGTTTACTAACTCTTGAGTCTCATTTTCTAGCAGCTGCCTCCAATGTTCCTCCCTCTCATCCCTAGCCTTCAGTTCTTGTTTCAGATCTGCAATCTCACGCTGCTGCAAAGCTATCATTCTTGTCTTGTCTAGCTGGAAGGCGGCCACGGTTTCCTTCTCAGCTGCCAACTCAGCCACGGCTATTTTGCGTTCCTCCTTCGCTCTCTCCAATTGGGAGAGCATCTCGGCGACATATTCGTCGTAATTAGCCGGTGGCGTCATCGTTGCGTGAATGGGCGAGGTAGAGGCTTCGACTTTTTACTTTTTGGGCTCTTGCCTGGACTTTGCATCCATGGCTGGTCTCTTCTATCCTGTGGCTGTAGTCTCTGTGCTCTGCCCCTGGCCCATTTCCTTGTTGATAAAATACTACATCCATGCCACGAAGTTTGACACATCTGTGCTAGTGGGGATGCTGGGGGTGATGGTGCTGAGTTCTGTGGGAGGTACCAAGAGGGTAGGGATCGGATGGAGCGGGGCCTTGCCTTTGCCTTCGAGGACTGGAGGTGGCACGAACTCTGGCACCCGCGTGCTGGACCTTGGCCCCTCTTCTCTGCACGGGCTTAGGTTCCTTAGTTCGTCTGCTTGGCACTGTTGTTCGATGGACCGGCGGGTGGCCTCCGCCAGGTCCTCTTCCTCCTTTCTTCGTAGCTCCTCCTCTTCCTCCTCCACTTTTCTCTTCCTTTCCTCCTCCCTTTTCTTCTATTCCTCCTTCTTTTTCCCTTTCTGTTCTTTTTCCCTCCTTTTCTCCGCTTCAGCTTCTTATTTTGACGTCTCCTTGGCATTCTGTAACTCCTCTTTTTCCCTCTGCTCCTCCCGTCTCTTTGTTCTCTCTCTCTCCTTTGCTTCTTTCAGGGATTCCTTCTTCGCCCTTTCCAAGTCTTCCCTTTCCTTCTTCCTGCCTTCATCACTCTTCTTCTTCCCCTGCGCCGCCTTCTTCTTTGTTGTCCTGATTGTCTTCTTACTAGTTTGTCCCTCCCCTTCTTCTTCTGTTTCCGTTCTGTCTCGGTGGACCTGTCTTTGTCCTGACGAGGGGGCGACCTCTCCGGAAATTCTCCTTCTCCCTCCTTCGGCTCGTGTGCTGCCTTTACTCCCTCCTGAATGAGTGCAGTCAAGACTCCTCCGTATCCAATGAAAGAGGCCTTGGAGGAGGCTTTCTTCCTTTCCATCACCTTAGAAGCCGGAGATTCTCCCCCTGTTGGTGCACTTCCCAGGGCGAGTTGTTGAGATTCAGCAATCACACTCATTGACAACCTCTTTGTATGGAGCTTCAAGGCCAAGGACATGCAGGCTTACCTATCCCATATGCACAGTGGTGCCTACTGCAATTTCCTACTTTCTTATAAAACATTGTACTTGCTTCCTTTTCTTAATGCAATGATAATACTCTTTTCTTTTCAGTAAAGTGTTAGTGTCATTGTCCACATACACAAGATTGTGTTTATGAGTCCAAGTCTCAATCTTGGAACCTAATTCACTTGTGTAACAAACAATGTCTTTGTCTTCTCCATCATGAGTCCACTCTTCTCCTTCCATCCACCATAACTCACAGCCATGTCCTAGATCCCATATCTTTCACATGGTATCAAAGCACAAATGGGCATGGCACTACTCCTTCAGCTCCATTTCACTTTCATCTAGCTCAGCTTGAGCTCAATCCAGCTTAAGACTTCATCTTCTACTCTTTTTTTTCTCATTGCCCTGTTTGGCAGCCATAGCCAAACCTGCACCCACCTGCTTTTGAGCTCTTAGATATCTTGAACCAGGCAATATCTCCCTAAGCTCTCTTCTAGAGGATTGTTCCTAAACCCCCTGAGCTTCCCTCTGTTGCATAACAGTCCAACATTGGGCTCCTATAGCTCCAGCATTGTCATTCTTCTGTGCTTCTGTCCTGTGGCCACCATAGCCAGCCTGGACATACCTCTGATAGAGGGCTGAGATCTCCCTCTACACGTCAAATCAACTTATGACTTCATCTTGTAAAATGTTCCCCAACATCAGGCGCAACTCTCCATCACATTAAAGCCCAACATTACTGCACCCTGACGATGGCATTGCAAAAATTCGTCGTCGCTGTCCAAAACTGTGCTGTTGCTGATCGTACTGTCTGCGCCACCAGCACGCAACGAATTCCAGGCTGCAACCATGGGGCTTTAAAAGGCCATGACATAAGCCTCCTATAAATGTAAATTTTTTTGAAAATGATCAAGTATTGAGGTCATAGCAGCCAAAAAGCCAGGCCCCTATCTCAGAAACCCTAATTCCACCATAGCCAAAATCTCCCAAGCTCATTTTTTCTCTCATTTTCTCACTCCTGACACTAAACCAAGCTAAAGCCCACTCTGATCCATTGTCCCAGCACCAAATCAAGGAGGGGAAGGACCTGAGAAGACTGAAGAAGTATCGACTGAAGAAGTATCGACGACCAAATCAAGGAGGGGAAGGACCTGAGAAGACTGAAGAAGTATCGAGTCTCTACATAGTGTGTTTTCACACTACCATTACTTGTGTCTCTTGACACATTGTAATCTACTCCACTTGTAAAATCTGAGAATCTTGGAGCTGATTTGCTGCTGCTCCAGCCATCCAACATGGGAAAAGACTCTCCAAATGCTCGGTTCAAGGGAGTCAGGTTTCACACCTGGCAAACCCGCATCAAGCTCATTCTGATGAAGAAGGGTCTTTGGGCCATTACCAATGGCAAAGAGAAGAAACCTCGGGATGCGGACCTTGCAGTTACTTGGCAAAAGAATGATGACAAGGTACAAGCCATCATTAAACTGGAATTGGATGACAACTACATCCATCATGTGGATGCCTTTGACATGTCCCATGACACTTGGGATAAATTGGATACCTTATTTGGTGCATAGTCAAAGTCGTCTAAGTATGGTCTATTGATTGAATTTTTTCGACTTGATATGAAGCCTCATACATCCTTGGCATCCCATCTGAACTACATGGAAAGCCTGCTTACTCAACTTGCAGGGATAAAGCTAAAAGTGGATGAAGATGTTTGCATTGGTGTCTTGTTAAAAAGTCTATCTCCTGCTTATGATAATGTATCAACCACTCTACTAGAGGAAGAAAAGAAACTTAAAAGCAAAGAAGAGCCTAGCACTTCAAAGGATGAACAAATGTTATATGTAAACAATAGATACAAGGGTAAAAAGGAAGCGCTCTTCTGTGACTTCTGCAAAAGGACCGGACACACTGAGAAGTTTTGTCATGCTAGAAAGAGGTCCCAAAAGGCTTACCTTGGAGTTGTGAAAGAAGAAGAAGACCATGGACCAAAAGATGAAGATGAAGATGAAGATGAAGACCACCAGGATCGGAAGGACAAGAGTCATTAGACATTCTACTCTCATTACTCTGACAGACTGTTTTAAAAGCCTTGTATTTCCTTGCCCTAATGCTTCCTGTCATAAGCTTTGTAAACTCCTTATGTAACTTGGCATTACAGTCCCTATACACTTTGTGAGGCCCCTCTTACAGCCTCTGGATGTCCATCATGTTTTGGTGCCCATACTTAGCCTTTTCTGCGACAGCCTCTGGTGTCTACCATGTTTGTGGTGTGCCCACACTTTGCAGGTGGTTCTCATTACAACCTCTACACACTTTGTGCCTTTCTAGTTGTGATTGAGGAGGGGTGTTGAGATTCAGCAATCACACTCATTGACAGCCTCTTTGTATGGAGTTTCAGGGCCAAGGATATGCAGGCTTACCTATCCCATATGCACAGTGGTGCCTACTGCAGTTTCCTACTTTCCTATAAAGCATTGTACTTGCTTCCTTTTCTTAATTCAATGATAGTACTCTTTTCTTTTCAGTAAAGTGTCAGTGTCATTGTCCACATACACAAGATTGTGTTTATGAGTCCAAGTCTCAATCTTGGAACCTAATTCACTTGTGTAACAAACAATGTCTTTGTCTTCTCCATCATGAGTCCACTCTTCTCCTTCCATCCACCATAACTCACAGCCATGTCCTAGATCCCGCATCTTTCACACGAGTGCCTTGGCCACTTGATCAATCATCTTCCGCATGTAGCCATTCCAATCCACCTTGTCTAGGGTGTGGGTTGCTACATTCTCCAGCATTGGCACACTAATTCGATGCATTAAGGAATTGTAATGTTGGATGGAGAAGAGCACGTGCACCAACTTGGCCTGCAACCTGGCGTCTGTGTCAGGGATGTCTTGGATGCTTATGCTGTCGTTCGTGAGCACCTCTTCCTTCTTCATTTTCAATAAGGCATAAACATCCCTTTTTTGTCTCCTTTCTGTCCTTGGTACCAATCCCAGAGCCTTTTCCACCAAGGTTGGATCCAACCGGACTTGCACCTGCTTTGCACCCTCTCCTCGGCCCATTGTTACAATGCCACCTTCTTGGTCCGGATTGTATGTTTTGAGGAATTCTATGCATTTTAAGTGATCCGGCTCCTGCGAGAATTTTTCAATATACTTTGTAAGGTCGCACTGTTCCACTACCCTCCTGGCTGCCTCCTCCTTCGCCACCACGACTTCGATGTTGTGGATGGTTCGGAACTTGAGCTGGCCGAAGGCGCGGTTCTCTAATTGGATGCAATACTGCTCCCTTTCCTCATCAGTGAATGGGAGTCAATGGGCGCGGACTTGCTACTGCGACATTTTCTGCTCCTGCCATAATTCGTAACTTTCGTTAGTATTTTCCACATAGCACTTTGCTGTTTATGCGAGAATAAAAACTCTTGATTGAATTTTTAGGAAGCCATTTTTCTCATACTAATGCTTATGCTTTTCACTACCTTTACTTTACTATACCCCCTTTTTATTCATTTCCTATCTGATTCTTTTCACCTTCACCACATACCCACATACATACCCACATACCCCCTCCTCTTCCGGCTGAGAAAAGAATACTTCCTAGGATTGGGAGTTAAAAGGTGAAGGGCTTTGGTCCTGTTGGGGTAGGACTTTACGTGTGAAGAAGCCACGTGTAGAAATTTGGATTGTATTCCAGTTGAGCATGACAATCAAGAGCAGATGGTTGGATGGAGACTTGGGAGATGTAGGTCAAGACATCGTGACTAGAAAAACAATGTCAAGCAAGTTCCTTTTCAACAATTGATCTTATTTATCAGTCTTTGGAATACATCATATAATCCAGCTCAAAGGCTATTCCATAATCCACCTGAAGGCTAATCCATAATCCCCCCGAAGGCTAATCCATAATCTGCCCTAAGGCAATCCCAACAATCCTCAGGGATCGCTATTCCAAGTTTCTGCCCGTAGACTAGTATGTGGGCCTCGAGATCCAATCTCGAGTCACGTCAGCCTCTACCTCTTGTGCAGCAGGACCCGGAGGCAAGGGATTTATGGCCAGAGCCCCCCCTCGCAGCCAAGCGTCCTCCTGCTCCAAGTAGCACTCACAGAGAGACCTCTCGCGACGGGTTCGGTCCACGTACCTGGCGCGGCTAACAACCCCCTTGGATAGGGTTAGGTAGATAGTCGGGGGTAATTGATGCTGCCTCTCCCTTGAGGCCTTCAACCTGAAGCATTAATTATTTTTCCAGCTTTAGTTCCTTGAGCAAAGAAGTACAAATAGTGCTCCTAACTATACAAACACAATCAATCCAATGGTCGTTTGTTTGGCCAACTGGTAAGGTGTGAATCCTCTTCTCCGAATACATCCAGCATTCGATCCGGGATCAATTGCGACTTGGCAAGATCCCAAGGGTTTCGTTGCTTGTTTACCCTTTTATCCTTGGGTTAGGGTTTATACCCTGTTAACCCAAATTAACAAACACCTTAGGTTCCTTAAACTAAGACAGTAAATCCTGGGTAACCTTGTCACCCTAACTTGATTGGTCAATTTCTTGCTAGGCAATTCATAGTTACCCTAACTTGGCAACTCAGCCTCACAGAAGGGTGATGTAGCAGGATGAATTCTCATCCTCTTGTAAATTAAACTTGTACTTAGAACCTGACAACCCTTGTTCAAAGGAGTGGCAATACTATTTTGTGGTTTAGACACAAACCCATTCGACATTGCAACTTGTTGCATAGGAGTCGCATCTGACTTGCGGGATTAGTTATCTCGTTAAATGGTATTCCTTGGTTGAGAATACCTTTGGTCAAGATGTAGGGTTTGGGAGTCCTCTTGACCCAACCCAACCCTAACCCTACTAGGCCGACAACGTTTGGCCCTAGGGTTTCTAATTTCCTTGTGGAAATCTGACATTTGGTCGTCCGATCATTAGGGTGAGGACCCTAGATCGTTCTTGCGTGGGCTTTTAGCTAACCCTAACATTCCGTGAATGTGGGTTAGACCTTTGGGATCGAAAATCTTGGCTTGGCATCCCAAGTGCGATACTAGGCAGAATTTTTATTGTAACTGAACCCTACCTAGCACTTTGAGGTTTTCGTCATACTAACTATTTATGCTTTTATGAATCCCATGTGGGTTATGCCATCACAAGCGATTTACCTAAATCAATCTAATTGTCTTGCGACAAGAGGCGATCTTTCCTTAGAAGAGATGCAAATACTTTTCCTAAGAGATGTAAATAAATAAATTCAAGATACAACATTCCATGCAAATATGCGATACATAGACTTTTTCCTTCTATCTAAAATGTACAATGACCATTTCTTTTCCTTGCCTAAACTATAATGATTGACAATTTTGGGTGCTCGTGTAAACCCTACGTTGATTTACATCAAGAATTATGTTCACAACCCTCGCTTAATGCATTGAATTCAAGCTTTAATATGAAATGCATCTTTTTCTAAATACAAACTTCCGATAAAGAAGTCCATGCATGAGCGAATGCCATCAGTCCATTAATGATTTAACCCAACCTATAGCACTTAACCCGACTTAAAATGCAAGCATCCTCGCATGCAACTGACAAAGTTTATAGTTTCTTTTTCATGCATTGCGATCCTTTGGACAACATTCAATGGGCATCTAAGATTATCTTCTATACGAATCATGTCCATGAACTTGAATCATAAGTGCAACATGCGACATAAGCTCTATCTTTCTTAGCACGAAATCCTCTTCTAATTTATGCATTATACACTCAAGAAGATTACAACTACCCTTGCTGACAGGAGTACGAGCAATTCCAATTAATCGGCATGCACTAAACTTTGTAAAATGAATGGATAAATGCACTTAAATTTTCCTAAAACCATCATGCTTAATGCATCCCCTCTTATGCAAGAATACAATTGGAACCTGGGCATGAGGACTTGCAGCGTTGTCCACGCGTGAACTTGGGTTGGAGGCTCCCACGTGTGCACCTTGCGTCTTTAGCTTTGGAGCCATCGATGACGTAGATCCTTGACTCTGCAAACTTGTCCTTGCCTTTATGTGATCTCCGAACTACCTCCAGGCTTTGGCAAATCAGCCCCAGAAGCTGCCTACTCCCCCTTGCGCAGGAATTTGCCTTTACAAGACATGGTTTAAAAAAAAAACCCCAGGAAGGCCGTGTGTACAAGGCTTATGGAAGCCTTATTTTAGAAGCTTCTAAAGAAGCTTCCAAGAAGCTTCTGTTCCACAGTATGACATGGAAGGGGGGAAGAAATGATTGGTGGAGAGGATGATGGGTAGGGCGATGACGATGAGGAGGATTATGATGATGATGGTGGCTGTTGAGTGGCGCAATGTGGTGCAGTGTGGCAGCAGGCGGCGTTCAAGGCGATGGTGGCCAGCCCGGCACGGGCAAGTCACACTCCTCCCCCCCCCCCCCCCCCCCCCCCAAGCTTCAAGAGGGGGGTTCATATAGTTAGAGGGGGGAGGGAATGGCCACACACATGGTCAGCAACATGCCTCCTCCCCCCCATGCTCTCCTACACCACTCCTCTTACACTCATGTTCTTCCCACACTCCTTCTCCCAGCCATGCATCGGCTGAGGGGAGGGGGTTAATAATAAAAAAAATGCTCAAAATTTTAACCATTATCCCCTTTTTCCCCTTGGAAGAGGTGTTCCTGTGTGGGCTTGCGGTCTTCAAGCCACAGCCTCTTATGCACAATGCGGGCTAGAGTTTATTGATGCACGCGTGGGGTAAGCACTTAACCCCAACATTTACTGATGCGGGAGATTATTTTAGTTTACTTTTTGCACGGATTACAGTCTTCAATATTTCGTGGCGGGAATATTACAATAAATTTTTCTCCCAATGTCCGGTTACTAAACTTTTTTATTCAAACAAAAGCTTAACATCCCCTCTTTAAATCATCTCAAGTCAAATCATGATAGATTTTTCTATAATAGAAATTGTGTACCTATCAAGTGAATTCCTGCAACCTGTTAACACCTTGTAGAAGCCTTGTTTCACCTTGAAATGAGTTCTATATTACTTCTAGACCCCCAAAGAAATTAATGGACCTGTGATGGGCTTTAAGGCACCTATAGGTATCCAGGAAACACCTGCAACTGATAGGTACATGTTGGAAAGACCTGTATATCTGTTCAAGGATATCGCAAACTGTCATGTTTGGTACCACCAGTCTTTCATTCTTCATTCACTCTTTCCCAAGTGGTCTTCCATGATCCACCACTTGTGGTGAGGGATAAAATGGTAGGATGGGCACCTAAATGGGCTCTGAAACTCTGGAAGGTGTGCAAAGCTCCTTTCGGGCCAGGTTGTGCACCCCTACAGAGTCTTAAATAGCAAGGGAGGGTCACCTCTCTATTGTCTTGCTATCTCATCAGGCTTCAACCTTTTTCCTTGGTCGGAATGTACATGGCAAAGCTAGTATTCTATCAATCCAGCATGATGTGCATGGCTGAATCAAAATTTTTCCAATTCATGATATGCAAGAATTGAGATGGAATAGGATTGAAATGAAAAGGATATGGGTAAGGAATACTTACAGCAATGACTCACTGCTTTACAATTTTATTCCACTTACCGATTAATTTTTTTACTTTCAGTCATATTACATTCAATCACATCAAGTAATTTAGAGTTAGGATTAGCACAAATTTTCCAACAAATGGAAGGAATTAGCAACAATTGGCTATTGATTTTTATTGGGTAAGATGAAAAGAATTCGGCATGACATCGTTCAGCCCTAAGTTGGATCTATATGCAATCAAATGGTAATTCTTAAATGGGATTACTCTTAATTATCCATTTTCAATAAATGGATGGCTTAAGCAATTGGATTTTAAAGGGATTAAGAGAAAAATTAAGAAATACCTCTTGCATTGTTGAACTAGATGATTATGGAAGCTCTAATACCCGTATGAGACTTGAAATTCTTAAACTCACGCCTGATGTAGCCAAGAATATCCTCAAATTACAATCCCCATGATGAATATGTAGCTCATATACTCCAATTTCTCTTCAAGGAAGCTCTAATATCCAAAAGCGTGATAGAAGTGATCCTTGTAGCCCAAATGTGGCTAGAAATTTGAAAGGGAGTCAATGATAAGCATCAAAAGGGGTAGAAGACTTCAATCCTTGATGGAGAACTCTTCCATTGAAGCACATAAGCTTGCATATGCTGCCCATACACTTGCAATGCCAAGAAGAAGCCCTATTCTTGCAATATTGATGCAAGACCGTTAATTCTTGATATAATCCCGTGCATAGAAGCTTTAGGATGCATCAAGAACCAAAAACCCCATGATTCCATCCTTTAAAGTTCAAAAATTCTAAAAATTCAAGTGGTTGCCCTGTTTTGACTCATTTCAAATGTAGAAGTACTCTAATATTGCAAGAAATCTTCAAGGTCGATTCAATGAGTGCTGAAGAAGCTCAAGGATACTTGATAGAATAAAAGCCATTTGATACTTTGAAGAAGTTTAAAAAAAGACTCACTGCTAGCATAAATCTGCCATAGCTAGGGTTTTGAAAGCTCAAGAATGATCAATGATGATCAGGAAAGTGTGAAATAACGATGTATTCTTGCTGAGGACCTTCAATAATGATTGGTTAAGCTTGTTATGCCTTAGCTTCAGTCTGACATTGCTGATTTTTGTGAGGGAGAAGAAGATGAGATCAATGCCATTTGCGCAAATAGCTCCTCTTGTCCTACGATTTGAGAGTCACCTTAGTCAAGGCATAAGGCCACTCTACATGAAGCTCATGACACAAAGAATCAAGCTTTGGTGTCTCATCAGGGAATATCGATCACACTGATTAAATATTGAAGCATTAGAAGCCATGGATTCTTGGAGGAAAGCTTGAGAGGAAGAAGAGAGAGAAAATGGTCCCAAAAGTAATCAAGGTTTAACTTCTATAATCCTAATTAGACTCCAATTAGGGTCAAGAAACTTTGAAATGGACCTCCATTTGACACGTCATGCTATTTTGGCCAAGAGCTCCATATCTTCTTCAAGAAACCTCCAAAATTAGTCCCGACTTGTTGTAGAGAACTCTGACTACTAGTCACGGTTTGAACTATACCAAACCTTGTGACCAAATCTTGGTACTCCAATTAACTGGTTCCTATCCCTGTGACTAAATTCTCCAAGAAAATGACTCTTCCCATGGATCAAAGTCCATGCTGCTCTGATACCAATGTAATATACTAGTTCTCATAGTAAGACATATAACTAGAAATTTATGAAATACACCATACTTGCAAAGAAATATAAGAAATGCACCATGTTTGCAAGGAAGCCATAGCCAAGGTAGCTAAGCATGAAAGAGAATTTCCATGGAAGGCTGAGAATCATAGATGTAAGTTGCAACATGAATACTCACCTCATGTTAAGGTGGGACATGGTATGCATCCCATATCTTGGTGGCTAAGAGCGTGCACTCTCTTAGATGGTGGGAGGAAGGAACCTCAAAGCATGTATTGTTTAAAATGGCAAAAAGATCCCTCACATGTTACATCCCCACCTTCTATACTTAACCCTAGCCTAGTCTAGACTAAGGTGATTTATGCTTTATTACAATTGGCATAAACATGAGCTACCAATCTACCATCCATATGTACATCATCATCTTGAACACATAACTAATATTCTTAATCACTAAACTGATTAGTCTCCTTATTGGTAACATCATTACTTCTACTTTTTGAGTAAATTTGATTGGAGATTGATTATGATAGTTTGCAAGGCATCAAAATACAGAAAATATCTTCAAGCTATATATGCAAGGCACTGCTCCACTCTCCTATTGCCAAGCACAATTGTTGAGTTTGCGGCACTCAAGGATTGTTGGCTTCTTTGGCTCTTGATTTATTCTCCTCCTTTTATCTCAATCTTTCACAAGTCCATGGGTGGAGGGCACCACTCATCATTGTCTTTTTATGAAAAGAATGCATGCATTAACTATAACAAACTAAAATTTGATGACTAAGAAACAAGACGTGGAAGAGAAAATGATGAACTTCTACTCATAGATCTTCATGAATCCATGGCTCCTGCAAGATACAATGGAGAAGACAACTAATGCTAAAACAATTCGTGATTGTTTGTCAAATGAGCAAAAAATATATATAATGCCACCCAAGGCTCCTTTCATACTCCTCAAGTAATTTTCTAAATCACTCTCTCTATGCACAATTGTCTTCTTTTTAATTTAATAATAGCCTTGAAAATAGTATTTGGCAAACATTTTTCCTTTATTACAAACCATCCCCTCCTAAAGTAGCTTTGTGAGGTGTCCGCCAATCTCAATCCATGGCACACCTTTTAGTAGTCCATTAGTAGGTTTTCCAAAAATGATGCCGCCCAAAACTCCCTTGGAACGTCACGAGGTTTGTCACTTAGACCCTACCGAGTCTACTTTGCAACGGGAGAGTTCCGGCCAAACCCACTAGGATCGACCTGAATTTTTGGGTTTCTAAAATCAAACAAGTCTCCTAACAGCCATCTAGTATCAATAATTTCGAGTTCCCACTTCTATATGATTACTCGATCACTGAAGTGGACTTGCCATTGCACTTGGTTCAAAGAGGATGGGAGACGAAGGGGAGTGCAGTACGTCAACCCTCCTACCCATAAGGAAAAATCCCATTTTGGCCCCCTAAAACAATGCAAGTCGGTTCTACCTAACCGAGTAGTTGGTCAATTTATCATCTCCCTATTTCTATTTCTGATTTAGAAAATCTCCCAGGTAACCAAGACCACCCTACTGTTGGACAGACCACGTCGTGGGGTCACTCTTTCCCGCTTTCCTTTTATAACAGAATCATCTTTAGTTTTTAAATTATCTACATCACATTTATTGAAACATATACAACTAGCTTCCTTAATTAGTGTGTTAAATTACATGTTCCTTCACGTAAATTATCTCACAGACACGCATACAATTCAAACAATCCTTGAATAAAACAAACTTCTTTATTATATTGGAAGCTTATTACAATTTTCATCTTTCTAACCATGTGAAAGATACAGATAATTCCACGAGGGTATTCTGCCCACCAAGATTCCACCCATATAACTAGTATTTAGGGTTCCACGATCCCATCCTGGGTCACGAAGGAGCTCGTCAGATTCTATGAACAATGCAGGATTTACAGTCAGAGTCCCCTGTGGCACCCACATTTCATACGACCAAAGACTATCCATACTGACAACCTTTTGCTACTGGAGCCAGTCTAAGCCTCACGAAGTGATAACCATGACCCCCTTGGAGTAGGGTCTTGTAGCTAGCTTGGGGGTAGCCTAGCACAATCCTTTCTTTATCCTGTTTGTTAATATTTTCAATCAGAGATCTAGATTCTAGCAAGCACAAAAAGTCCTTTCAAATGTATATCAAATGATGCAATGAAAATCACACCATCGTGCAATTCATAGCTTCCATGGCCAAGGTAGACCTATCCTAAGGTAACCTTACATTCTAATGAGGATTCTCCTCCCCATAAAGAAGTGTTGAGTACATCTCTTATCACATGTTAAACAAGGCATGAATTTTCCGTTTGGGCTATCTGACCCAACATAAGCGAAATTCCTTAAGGAAATATATTGTGCCAATAACTTAATGAGATGACTTATAGATCCTTTAAATAGAGTTTCACCTTTTAAGTGACACTTAACCTTGTCACTTTTGACAATAATCATATCAAGTTATTTTACTAAACTCGAGTGCGCATAAAGTCATATGTGCAGTAACCTCTTGTAACTTTTTCCATTATGATTCCATGATTTAGAATCTCATTTAATCTAACTACAAATCATAGCAATTAATTTTTTATGCATGTATTAGTATGCTTTCCAGATGAAACTATCAATTCGTGTAAGTGTAAAATATAGAAGCTTATATTTTATGTAACTATTTTATGTGGCAAAATAATAACTTGGTTTGACATGACAACATTGGAAATTTAATCTTTGCTTGCATTCGCATTTGCCACACTTGATGTTCCGTTGGTAGTGGAAACTCTAGCAAACTTGGGCACTCTCATATATCTAGCAATACCCGTTCCTTGTGATCGATTGCGGTGGTTCCCATGGTCCTTCCACCTCATCTCTTTAGAGCCATCCTTTGCAAGTGGATTTGAGAGATAAATGAGGAATGAATTTGAGATGGGAGAGCGTAAGAGAAGATGGCTTAGTCGAAGCCCGAGATAGGGGGAATTGAGCTAACTCTCTCCCTCGCAGCCTCTTGGGGTAACTCTCTCTCTCTCTCTTCCTCTCTCTCTCTCAAGCTCCTTCTCATAGCCTCTTGGAGGAGTATCCTTCTACCTCTCTCGCTCTCTACCTCTCTCTCGTAGCCTCTTGAGGTCTCCTTGTGCTTCCCTATCTCTACCTCTCTCTTCTAGGCTCTTGAGGTCTACTTGTGCATTCTAACTGCTCCCCATGCCTCATATTTATAGCTAAACAAGAGAAGAAGGGTTGTGGCTAAGAAGAAAAGCTCTTTGTGGAGGGGATCTTGGAAAAATTAGCAATCTAAGACTTCTAAGATGCAATCTGATGATCAAATCACAAATCTAGTAATTCCATTGTTTCCAAAAGGGGGGTAAAACACCAAGACACTTGGCTAGAAATCTTCTAGATCACTCCTTCTTCTTCGTGTTCAAAGTGTTGTTTGCTACCTGTAAACTGCAATCGTGACGTGAGCAATTTTGCTAATAATTTTTTTTATTAAATATTCAAAATTGGCTAAAAAAGCCACTTGATTTTCTTACATGACATTCTATTCTAGAAATTTTTATATATTTTTAAGATATGTATAATAAATAATATCCACAATATTAAAAATATGCTAATCTTATCCAAAATCTAATATTGTTGGACCATCCATACTATACACATTGACAGTAATGACTAATATGGCTCATAACTCTCATTCACGTTGTAACTTTCATTATGGGTGGCTACAATCCTTATCAATTCAGAAAAAATATCAGGTTACGACTCTCATTTTTTAAATAATTAAATAAAAATTATTAGTTATTAACGTTAGTAACCTTACTAGCTTATTAATTGGCTAACTAACTTTCGAACTAACCAACTGACTTTTAATTGCGTGGAAGTATGACATCCTCCTCCCCTTAGAGAAATCAAGATGTCCTCATCTCGAGAGAAACGGTGGGTATTGTTGATGAAGAGCATTCTCATCTATCCATGTAGCATCTTCTTCACAATAATCCTTCCACTGGACAAGGTATTCTCTAAGGATTCTACTCCTCAATTTTCTCTCCCTTACATCAATTACTCTGTCCAGGTTGTAGCTCAAGGACTCCTTGGTTAGGTATTACAACTTGTTGATCATCAAGGATATGGTTCAGGTTAGCTACGTATGCTTTCAATAAGCTAACATGAAATACATTGTGGATTTTTATATTCTCAAGGATTTGTATCTTGTAAGTGCTTGGTCCTAAGCACTTGAGAACCTTATAGGATCTACAACATCTTGGACTTAGCTTCTTAAATTCTCCTAAAGATAAAGAACTCTTCTTTGGATGGACATGGATGAAGACCATGTCTCCCTCTTTGAAGATTTTTTCTTGCATTTTTAGATCAGCATACACCTTTTTTCAGTCCTTTTGGCAACGTGAATATCTTCGGGGGGGGGGGGGGGGGGTCACTCATGAATATATGTATATATAATGTGAGTTCAAAATAAGGGGTTTTTAAAACACCATTTTTATACATTTTTTACATATAGAAGGGTGTCACATAAAGGGTTTACTTACAGATTGAATAGAAAAGGGTTGTGTTTTATTCAAGAAAAATTTGCAGGTTAGGATATTTATAAATAGGCCATGAACGCACATTATATAGAGAATATATATGTAGTGAGCCCCCCGAGCTTGAATATCTTGTCTAATAATCTTGATTTGATCATCCATTTCTTCTAATATTTTTCTCAAAACTTCTACCCTTAGAGTAGGATTGGAAAAATTAAGTGGCATACGACAATCTTGACCATATAGTGTCTGAAATGGAGTCATCTGAATACTTCGATGATAGGAGGCATTATAAGAAAATTCCACTAAGGGTAGATATTGAATCCACCTCTTAGGTCCCTTGTTGCAATATGCGCACATAATATCCTCAATTGCTTGGTTAACTTATTCTGTCTGCCCATCAATTTGTGGATGATAAGCAGTACTGAAACAAAGTTGGGTTCCAATGGTTTCCAATAAACTCTTCCAGAAATGTGATGTGAAAAGAGAATCATGATCAATGATGATCCTTTTAGGTAACCCATGTAACCTAAAAATCTCTTTTACAAAAATTCTTACAATATCTGAAGCTTTGTAATTAGTTTTTGTTGGAATAAGATGAGTGACCTTTGTTAGCATGTCTACTATTACCATTATTGAGTTATATCCTCCTTATACAGAAGGTAACCCAACTACAAAGTCCATGCTAATAAATTCCCATTTCATCTAGGGAATGTCAAGTGGCTCGAGTTTCCCTTGTAGCTTGAGACACTTAGACTTTACCCTTTGGCAATTTAGACATTCAATGACATACTTAAGTACATCACCCTTGAGTTTTTGCAAGTAGTAGCTTTTCCTGATAGCATTAAGAGTTTTTGCATATCCGAGGTGTCCTGGAAAAGGATAGTCATGTGCTTCCCAAAGAGTTTGACTTGAAGGAATGCATAGTCTCATTCTGAAATAAACAAGTCCTTTGTCTTCATCTATAGATAATTCTTGATACTTAGTCTTGAGATTGGGATCTTGTTCCTTATTTTGAACTTCTCAAAACAATTGTTGATAGTTTGGGTTCTTATTTGCTTCATCCTTAGTCAACTCGATGATAGGATTAGTTGGCATTGATACCAGTGTAGCTAGAGTTTCTGCCCTAGATGGTTCTTCAGCGAGGCGATAAGAGCATTAAGGCTTTATAACTAATGGCATCTGCAACTACATTTTCTTTACCAGGTCTGAACTTAATTTCAAAGTCATACTCATGCAGAATTTCAATCCACCGTCATTGCCTCATATTAAGATCAGGCAGAGTAAAAATCCACTTAAGACTTTTATGATCTCTGACTAAGGAAAACTTATTTCCAAGCAAGTAATGTCTCCATAATTTGAGAGTATGAATCATAGCTAATGACTCTAGGTTGTGAGTAGCATATCTCTTTTCATGGGCTTTCAACTTTCTTGAAGAGTAAGCTACAAGATGACCTTCCTGCATTAGTACGCATCCCAATGCAAGAGAGTTGGCATCTGTGGTGGGACAAATTCAAATTCCTTGCTTAAGTCAGGTAGCCTTAAGATAGGATTACTTACCAAACTATGATTTAGTTGTTCAAAGATAGACTGTTCAATTGGCATCTAGATAATGGCAACTTGCTTTTTGAGTAGATGTGTAAGAGGTGCTGCAATTTTGGCATAGTTTCCGATGAATATCCTATGCCATCCTGTCAGACCTAGAAAAATTCTCACTTCTTTGATAGTGGTTGGGGGTTGCCAATCTTGAACATCTGTGACATTGGTAGGATCTACTGATATACCTTCAGTAGACACTATGAATCCCAAGTACTCAATCTTCCTTTTGAAGAAGGCACACTTCTTCTTCTTGGCATACAGTTTGTGTGTTCACATTGTCTCCAAGACAATGCAAAGATGTGGTTCATGATCTTCTTCCTCCTTAGAATAAGTTAGGACATTATCAAAGAATACAAGAACAAAATCATCGAGACGAGGTCTAAAAATGTCTTGCATTAATGTGTTGAAGGTAGTTGGGGTATTTGTCAACCCAAATGACATCACGATGAATTTGAAATGACCATATCTTGTATTGAAGGTGGTATTTGAAATATCTTCATTCTTGACTCTAATATGATAATATCCTAATCAAAGATCGATCTTAGAAAAGATCCTTGCTCCAAGGATAGATGATCAAGAAGCTTATCTATCATTGGAATAGAATACTTATTCTTCAATGTTACATGGTTTAACCCTCGGTAATCGATACAAAGAAGAAGAGTTCAATCTTTCTTCTTTTGAAATAATATTGGGGCCCCCCATGGTCAACTACTTGGCCAAATATACCCTTGTTCTAGCAGTTTTTTGAGTTGCTTTTTTAGTTTGATGGCTTCAAGAATAGACATTTTGTAAGGTCTCATTGCCACTATAATGTCCCCATTACTTAGTTCATTTCAATAAACAATGTGTGTATACATTCCAAAGAAAATTGATTTATGTTGCATATTTTTTATAAAAAAAAGCTCTAACCATAAAACAGGCTCTACTTATGAAGAGAATTGTTATTATTTAATGAGGTATTATATGCCAGTTCATGGAAGAAAGACTTGGGAAACGCTCCTAAGATTAGCTTATTAAAACTATGTTTGTAGTATAGAACAACAAAAAGAACTAGCCTAGTGGATAGATAGTCACTTAGTAGTTAAGTGCACTTGGTAACAACACTGTCGGGATGGGTGACCTCTCGAGAAGATTTTTCTACAAGCTAGTGGGAGCTTCTCATGCGCAGTCAATGGTGCCAAGGAAGCCTTCGTAGCCTGTTGCCAAGTATGTCAAGGCAAAGATGCCAAGGTCTATGCCTTGGTCGCCACCTTAATCACCACCTTAGTTGTGTGCCTTGGATTGATGCTCACCCAATGACACATAGTGCATCCTCGCCCATATATTCGTCAATTTTTATCTTCGTGCTACAAAAATGGAGCCCCCCTTGATGTTATCAATGATGTCGTAAAAAATGCTAAAAGAAAGCATTCTATCTTTATCGCCAATGATGTCATAAAAAAATGCTAAAAAGAAAGTGTCCTCTCTTTACCCCCCCCCCCTTCCCCTCGGTTATTATATAAATAGGGGTAGAGCATCATACCAAACACACACGACATACATAGACAATGCACAAAAAAATGGTGTAGAAGTATCTCTACTACTCTTGATGTAATGAAGCTTTGCTACAATCACTTGAACCTCCCTCTCCCTCTCTCTCTCTCTCTCTCTCTCTCTCTCTCTCTCTCTCTCTCTCTTTACATGAAAGCGTTGCCAAAATCCATCAAGCTTCTTCTATGGCTCCCACAAGAGACGTTGAGATGCTGAGTGAGGTCATGCTTAGAGAACTCCTCAATGTGAAGAAGTAGTTGCTGGTGAAGCACAAGCAGAAGTTAACCCCGAATCCATTCAAATCGAAGGACCGATTATTCCACAACAAACTGAGGTTGCAGCTATAAATCGTAATCACGATGGATGGCCAAATAGAGATAATCAAGTTAGTACATAAAAAAATGATCACTATAAGTTAGAACAAACTTAAACTTGTAAAAGCATGTTAGTATATTATCAAATGTTTTTTAGGAATGAACACAGAAGTTGATGAAGGGGATAGATTCTATGCATCACACACATTGACAACTATGATAAAAATATTTTATGGTTATGACTGCTTTTGGATTTTTAAATGATGAATTATGGCTCTTATGATTTCAGGCTTGCATAACCAGACGAGATGTGGATTGTGGTGGTTTGGGACATTGGGGTCCCCAACCCAATGCTCCCTAAACGCTTTGCGGAGTGTGGAAAAATTACCTGAGGGTGGGGGTCCTACACTCCTAAGGGAGATAGGTGTTTTTGGAAAAACTCACTCGTGGGTGGGAGTCCTATGCTCCTAAGGGAGATAGGTGTTTTTGATATTTGATCACTTGAGCACTTGAGAGGCCAAAAGGCCAAGTGATAAGTTTCCTTGTTATGTAGGATGGCTCCAGAGGCTTAGGGAAGCTTAGAGGGGCTCTGAGCTAGCAAATTTCTTGTTGACCGCGGATGGAGTGCAATCACATATATCGTTTTGTGCCACCTTTTCCACAATAGATATGAGCATCGTTGTGGGAATCAGCCAATTCATTCCAAGTAAACATTCATAAGCTCCTAAGTTCATTATTTTGAACCTCATACTTGAAAGGTTTTCTCCTAGGTTAAACTCTAACTTGGTAGTTTGCTGTGGAGAAAGTACTTCCTTTCCATTTGCTAATTCCACAAGTAGATTTGATGCATTTACTATATCTATTCTTAATGTCTTAGCACACTTGGGTGAAATAAATGAGTGTACTTACACAGTCAATCAAAACTTTAAATGATTCACCTTGGTGACTAGCTGGTGTCTGTATTATCAAATATTGATAATTTGGACCTTTCCTGTGAAATGCATCATGAACAGTTTCTCTTTCAATATGTTCTTACATAGTAGGGTCTTCCTCCCTATTAGTCTCTTTTAGGGTAATATTTCACATTTTTCCTCTTACCATAGCTACTTGACCACGGCCTTGGGTAGTTTTACCTTCACCTCAAAATTGTCCCTGGCGATGGTTTCCACCAAGCTTTGGACAATCTCTCCAGAAATGTCCTAGCTTATTGCAATGAAAGCACCTAATACCATCCTTGTTTCCTTGGGTAGAAAAAAATTTCCAATTGCATTGGATTTTTTCTTTTTCTTCTGACCTTGGTAAAATTGGCCTTGGATTCTTTTTGCTTAACCTTTGAATCCTCCTTTGTTCTGGTTATTGTAGCTTCAGAACTTATTATTGTTAGGCTTTGATTGTACTTCCCGAATAATAGAAGCAGCTTGAATCAAAGTATCTTGGAGGTCTATTGGGCGCATTGATTCCAAACGAGTGTTCAAAAGATGATTTATCCCATTGCAAAGCTTGGACACTTGTTGAATAGTACCCATGGGGGGTGCATATTTAAGAAGAGAAACAAACTTGGAGTAATATACCTCTAGGGTCAACCCCATTTGCTTCAAATTAAAGAACTCGTTCATCTTCTAGGTCTGATAAGCTAAAAGTAAATATATTTCTCTTACATCTTCTTTCAACAAATCCCAAGTAATGGTATTTTGAAGGATCCCTTGATCTCGAGACCATTGCTTCCACCAGAGTCGAGCTTCGCCAATTAATTTTAGCTTAGCTATCATGGTTTGGTTGACAGTTCCTGTAGCAGCAAAGTAATCTTCCATGAATTTGATCCAAATTTCTACATTGGCTTTCACATTCTCACCTTTCTCATCAAATTCCGGAGGTTTAACTTGCTTCAAAAGATTCATTTTCTCTTGAGCTTCATTGGGAATTATTATGGGTATGAAATTCTGGGAAATTTTTAACAATTCTCAAGTCAAACTTTAGGAAATTTATATAGCGTTAATATTAGAGTCTAATACTCAAATTATTTCTTGCTTAATTTATTGAAACAATTTCAATTAAAACTCTTTTCCCATTGCTAAAGTTAAACTACAATTTCAAAGGTTTCAAGGGAAAATAAGATTCCATTATTTCTCTGATTCATAAAGTGTCAATCAATCTTTATTACAATGGATGTACACGGTAATGAGATGGAAAGAAATACGTTATTCAGATAGCTCACAGGCACATCTTATTTTCTTTCAGAAAAGGATTTCCTACTATAATCTAAGCATGACACTCTGTTACATTCTTTATGAAGTAACTTGGATTCAGAGAGTAGATATCTAGGAATCTATTTTTTTGAGGGAGTTCAAGAAATATGTCCTTTTTGTAGTTGTGGTAGCTAAAGCGACCTACGACTTTGATTTTGTCAACTGGAAGGATCTTTGTAACTTCCTCATAGATATACTGGTCTAGTTTGATCTTCTTGCCTCTAGTATACAGGGTTGAGTTTATGTTGGCCTCATAAAATAGATAGATCTCCACAAATTTAAGATCTTCCATCCATTTTACCCTTTTCAAATTATTATGAAGATAAGCTAGATGGCTTGCATCGATATAGCAGTATCCTCTGCTAATCATCCACCGTCTTTAATGATATAGAGGCGAGGGGTTGTACAACTGATCTAGTGCTAGCATCATTTGAATTCTCCAGGAAAAACTGGATAAATGCATAGCTGACATAAACATTACTTCGAAGATCAAGAATTTTTTCCAAGATTTGTTACTATGCCATAATTCAAAAACATATATTAACAAAGAGAAGAAAACATGTCCTAGACTATGTTTACCATCCCAATTTTTTAAAAATTAAGCTTACATCATATTCTATACTAACGTGTGCTCTAATACCAACTGGGAGATGTCCACAAATCTCAATCCTTGGCACACATTTTAGTAGTCCATCAGTAGGTTTTCCAAAAATGATGCTGCCTAGCACTCCCTTGGAACCTCACAGGGTTTGTCACTTAGGCCCTACTAAGTTTACTTTGCAACGGGAGAGTTTTGGCCAGCCAATCCACTAGGATCGACCTCAATTTTCAAGTTCCTAAAATCAGATGAGTCTCCTAATAGCCAGCTAGCGTCAGTAATTTTGAGTTCCCACTTCTACATGATTACTCAATCTGAAGTGGACTTGACATTGCACTTGGTTCAAAGAGAATGGGTAAAAGCTCCCAGCTAACTAGGACCACCCTACCATTGGACGGACCCCATCGGGGGGTCATGCACACCTACTTTCCTTTTATGATGGAATCATCTTTAGTTTTTAAATTACCTACAACACATTTATTGGAACATATACAACTAGCTTCCCTAGTTAGTGTGTTAAATCACATGTTTCTTCATGTAATTTATCTCACGGACACGCATACAATTCAAACAATCCTTGAATAAAACAAACTTCTTTATTATATTAGAAGTTTATTACAATTTCCATCTTTTTGACCCTGTGGAAGATACACATAATTCCACGAGGGTATTCTCCCCACCAAGATTCCACCCTTGTAACTAGTATTTAGGGTTCTTGGATCCCATCCTGGGTCACAAAGGGGCTTGTCAGATTCTAGGAACAATGCATGATTTGTAGCTAGAGTCCCCCCCTGGCACCCACATTTCATATTGCTCGAGACTATCCCTATTGATAGACCTTTCACTACTGGAGCCAATCTAAGCCTCACGAAGCGATAAGCATGACCCCCTTGGAGTAGGGGCTCATAGCTAGCTTAGGGGTAACCTCGTGCAATCCTTCCTTTTATCTTGTTTGTTAATATTTTCAATCAGTGATCTAGATTCTAGCAAACACAAATAGTCAATTCAAATGTATATCAAGTGATGCAATGAAAATCACACCATCGTGCAATTCACAGCTTCCATGGCCAAGGTAGACCCTATCCTAAGGTAAACTTACATTCTAATGAGGATTCTCCTCCCCATAAAGAAGTGTTGAGTCCCTTCTTACCACATGTTAAGCAAGGCATGAATTTCCCATTTGGGCTATCTTACCCAACATAAGTGAAATTCCTTAAAGAAATATATTGTGCCAATAACTTAATGAGATGACTTACATATCCTTTAAATAGAGTTTCACCTTTTAAGCGACACTTAACCTTATCACTTTTGACAATAATCATATCAAGTTATTTTACTAAACTCGAGCGCGCATAAAGTCATATGTGCAATAACCTCTTGTAACTCTCTCTATCATGATTCCATGATTTAAAATCTCACTTAATCTAATTAAAAATCATAGCGATTAATTATTTATGCATGTACTAGTGTGCTTTCTAGATGAAATTGCCAATTCATGTAAGTGTAAAATATAGAAGCTAATATTTTATGTAACTATTTTATGTGGCAAAACAATAAACTAGTAGTGAATAACCTGGTTTCGCATGACAACATTGAGAATTTTGTCTTTGCCCACTCTGTTTGCCACACCTGGTAGTGGCAACTCCGGCAACCTTGTCACTCCCGTATCTCTAGCAATACTTGTTCCTTGATTGGGTTGTGGTGGTTCCCATAGTCCTTCCACCTTGTTACTTTGGAGCCATCCTTTGCAAGTGGATTCAAGAGATAAAGAATGAGGAATGAATTTGAGATGGGAGAGCATAGGAGAAGATGGCTTAGTCAAAGATCAAGATAGGGGGAATTGAGCTAGAGAGATGGGAGAGAGTGTAACTCGATCCCCCTACCCATAAGGTAAAATCTTAGCTCCGATCCCCTAAAATAGTGTTAAACCTGGTAACTAATCCTACAAGTATTTGGAGGGCCCCGATTTAATGAGCTCTATCTAGTGTTGGAAAGTTACTCGACTTATTTGGTCCACCCAGCCATAGGCATTTGATCATCATCAGGATCGAAGCCTCCCACTTTTCTTGGTTGGTTTTGCTTAATTCTTTAATTACCAAAGCATACTACCACACTCTTTGGACATATAAAATAAGCTTCTTTTTATTACTTTGTCAAACTGGGTTTGTTAAACTCAATCTTTACCACATAAAAAATAATTCAAAAATTGGATACTTTATTTCATAGTAACATCTAGAACCATCACTCTGCAGAGTGATACAAAATCATCTTTTCGCAGAGAGACATCATCTAGCCTAGGATAGGACCTTCCAATCCCTCGGGATTAGGCTATATGTGATTGCACTCCATCCACGGTCAACATGGAATTTATTGGCTCAGAGCCCCTCTAAGCTTCCTTGAGCCTCATGAGCCGTCCTATATAACAGGGGCAATTATCACTCAGCCCTTTGCCCTTTCAGGTGCTTGAGTGATCAAAAACCAAAACACCTACCTCCCTTAGGAGCGTAGGACCCCCACCTACAGGTGAATTTTTCCACACTCCGTAGAGTGTTAGGGAGCATTGGTTTGGGGACTCCTATCTCCCAAACCACCACAATCCACAACTCATTCGTTTGATTATCTTTGTTTGGCCATCCATCATGGTGATTACGGGCTATGGCCGCAACCTCAATTTTTTGTGGAATATTTGGTTCTTAGGGTTGAATGGATTTGAGGTTAACTCTCGTTTGCACTTCGGAACTGACTACTTCCTCTCATTGCGGATCTCTCTAGCGTGACCTCGCTCAGTATCTCAACGTCTCTTGGGAGCCATGGAAGAAGCTTGATGGATTCGGGCAGTGCTTCTGCGTAGGTGTGGATATATATATATATATATATATATATATATTGTAGTAGAGCTTCGTCTCGCATCAACAGTAGAGAGACTTCTGTGTGGGTCGTTGTGTGTGTCTATTCTTGACATGACGCTCTACCATATAGCAATCGGGGGGGGGGGGGGAGAGGAGGGAGGTAAAAAAGAGGACACTTGCTTTTTAGTGTTTTTTAATGACATCATCGATGACAAAGAGAGAACAATTTTTTAAAAGAATTTTTGATGACATCATTGATAATGTCAGAGAGAGGACTCCATCTTTGAAGCATGAAGATTAAATTTATGAATACACAGGCGAGCATTGTGCATCGCATAGTTAGACAGGCGACTAAGGTAATGGGCCATCACTCCAAGGCTCACAACTAAGGTGGAAACCAAGGCATAGACCTTGGCATCTTGGCCTTGGAATTCTTGGCAACAGGCTAGAAAGGCTTCATTAGTGCCGTTGGCTATGCATAAGAAGGTCCCACTAGCTTCTTGTAGGAAAAACTTCCCAGGAGGTCACCCATCTCAACAGTGTTGTCACCCAAGTACACTTAACTGCCAAGTGACTATCCACTAGGCTAGTTCTTTTTGTTATTCTATATTACAAACATAGTTTTAATAAGCTAGTTTTGGGAGGGTTTTCCAGGTCTTTCTTCCATGAGCTGGCATATCAATAATAACAATTTTCTTCATATTTAGAGTTAGTTTTAAAAAGGTGCAATTTTGCTTTCAACATGAATTAATTTTTGGAATGTATATGCACATTTTCTATTAAAATAAACTAAGTAATGGGGACATTACAATTTTAAGCCATGATACTAAAAATAGACAAAAAGGGAGAGAGGTGTAGAAACCAAGAGTATACACACAAAACAATGGAGACTTAAGCACACAGAGAGATAGGGCTGAAATCTTCTTCTTCTTCTTCTTCCACATAAAAGAACTAAGTCTATAGCATGATAGGAGACTAATATGAAAGTACCATAGCATATGTAGACATGGTCACTAAGTACGAATCTACTAAGGAACGAAGAGGTGGCATATTAAGTGTGCCATAACCAAGGGTGAATTACATGGGTGTATTCTAGCTATAGAATCATTGGCATATTCTCATGTCAATCAACTGACTTGCGAGTCAATAATATCATGCCGCATCACCAAGGGTGCCATAACCAAGGGTGGATTGCATGGTTGTAGTCTAGCTATAGAATCACTGGCATGTCCTCATGTTGGCCTGCTAGTGAGTAATATCATGCCACATCACCAAGGTGCATAGTCGATGCCAACTTGTTTAACATCTGAACACTTCCCCTCAAGCTTAGTATGAGCTTGTAAACTCCAAGCATAGTTCTAAAGCATTGAAGTTTCTCAGCTCCTCCCAAGGCCTTGGTGAAAATATCAATAGCTTGATCCTCTGTGCAATCAATATTAACTACAAGGATCCACTCCTGAATGAAATGGTAATGGATTTTTATGTGCTTGATCTACACATGATACACTAGTTTCTAGCCAATTTAATGCTACTAAGGTTATCATAGTAAATGATAACCTTCTTGTTCACCTACATCCCCAAATCACCAAGTAGCTAGTGTAACCAAGCTATCTCACATGCTGCAATTTTGCAGCATCTCCATAGTCTGCCTCTATACTAGACAAGGAAACTATTGGCTATTTCTTACTACTCTAAGTAATAGTACTACTCCCAAAGAAATATAAAACCCTTGGCAAATCTCCTATTTGAAATACTACTAGCTCAATCTACATCTATGTAACTATGCAAGTCCAATGGTATACTATATCATAGAATAATGCATCCAATGTGGACTTGACATAGCACAATGTGCATTGCATTTCATCCAAATGTGGCTTCCATGGAAACTACATAAATTAACTCTCCAAACCAACTATGTAGTTTAGATTTAGTTTAGTGGTTGTCAAATAGATAAGGCTACCCACAATCATGTGATACATAGTGACATCCTCAATCAAGTCACCCTTATGTGTACTAAGCTTAGCATTAAGATCCAAAAGTACAAAAATAGGCTTGCAATCAGTCACCATATTATACTTAATTATCATATCTAGCGTGACAATCATATACCCTTTAGAGCCTTGATTATCTCTATATTGAGGAAATAGTGTAGCTCTTTCAAATCCTTCATCTCAAATTTAGTCTTAAGGAGACCCTTTACATTATCAATCTTTGTCTCACTATCACCCATAATGATCAAATTATCCATATATATAGTAATGACCACAATACCTACATCACTCTCACACACATAGAGTGAGTGATTAGCCTATGCTCTATGAAATCCAATACTAATAAGTTATTCTGCAATCTTGTTATGACATGCCCTGGGTGCTTTCTTCAAAGCTTCTCATTAGACACATGCTTGCCTTGGTTAGGGGCTAAAGTCTTGGCACTAATATCAGTCCTTTTTCCAATAAACTTATTTTCAGAATTAGATCTGAAATTGCTACCCTGTTTTGGTCCATAAATAGTGGGGAAAGTTGGTATCTTGTTGTAGGTATTGCTGCGAACATTTATTGGCTTTCCACCATACTAAAAATCAATCCTTACATGCCCATAATGGCTTGATGTCTTTGGGGACTGTGTAGGCTAAAATAAATGCCCTGTTTTTGGCTAAAAACTCTTGTATTTCTACCCATAATGCTCATCCAATTGAATGGCAGCTCGCAAAGATGTAGGCTTCATGGCTCCAACTTCGGACGATAAGGTAGACTCCAAACCAAATATATACTTGTTTAATTTGGCACTATTAGAGACCCCATGAACATACATTGTGTAACGTGCTGATCTTTCATGCATGAACTATAAGTCATAGGGATAATTTTTTTAATTAGATAAAGGCCATTTTTAAAATTATTTCCCCTCTCCTCCAGTCGACTGTCGAGCTGGAGGAAGAGGGGAATAGCATGTGAAGCAAGCTCCTTGCTGGAGCCTTATCCCCTCCCCTATTTAAACCCAAGAGGTGGCCGTGTTGCCAGAGAGCGGGAGAGGGAGTGAAGAGCCATGAATCAATCGAGGATAAGTAAGGGAGAAGACAAGCGTGAGGGTGAGGATGTGAGGGCCAGGAATCACCGTCTGACTGTCGAGAGGGTGAGGAGGTGATCATCTGCGCCGCTGCTGAAGCCGTATGCCACGTTGCCTCCTGTTTGTTGCATCATCGCCTGAGGAAGTCATTTACCCCCCACACCCCCCTCCCTCCCCCTGAAATTTTCCTCTAAGGGCTCCCTTAGGTCCTTTCCCACCCCCTCAAAATTCCTCCCTAAGGGCTCCCTTAGGGCCTTTCCCACCCCCAAAATCTTTTACTGTAAAAAGCCCTTTTTCTCCCCTGTATCTCAAATCCCCCTAAGGGCCCCCTTAGCCCCTTCTTTTTCCCCATGCAAAAAAATACCCTTTTTAGCCCTGTCATACCTTGTTTTTTTTTCTCCCCACACGTAAAAGAAAAGAGGGTGTTAAGGGTTTTTGTGACACCTTCTTTCCCCATACAAAAGCCCTCGTAAGGGTTCTAAACCTTTTATTTCCCATTCTTGTGAGTCTTTAAAAGGCCATTAAGCCTTTCCCATGGCTTTAATGGGCCTTATTCGCGGAGGATTTTGAACACCCCCTTCCTTTTTTTGAACTCTTTTTGTGGTTTCTCCCCTCCTCCACAAGTATCCCTTCGAAGAGCTTCTATGAAAGGAAAGAATAAAAGACTCATAAAGGATGGTGGTTTTTTAAAAAGGGAATTTGCAAAGCTGCATCCACGACGGAAAGGCTGCATTCACGATGCCTCCTAAGAAAGCCCAAGGTGCAGCCTCAGGAGGATTGTCCCCTAGCATCCACGTGGACATCTCACCACAAGTCCAGGTTTTCCTTCCTAATTTTTATTTGGTATTGTTATAATCATGCAAGGATAATTGTTGGAAATAAGGATGCATTTTTCATCTTAAATGCTTTAGAAAATTGATATGCATTTAATCCATATTTACAAAAACGGAATTAAGATAGCGCACTCCGTTTAGGCATGGAAGTATAAAATTGCATGTCACATTATTAGGCCATATCTTCTTCGCAATAAGTCATCATGGGAAGTGCTAATAGCCTATAGGGAATTGCAAGGCATGAAATGACTCTTATGTTGCATAACTCTAGTCAATTATCATTTTTCAATTGCATAATTACTAGTAAAAGGTTGCTTGTTTAGCGTAAATCTTGTTCGCAAGTTATAGGATGATTAGTTGGAATTAGGTTATAACCTAACCTATCCTTGATCTTAAATCGATAAGTTAGGGTTGAAAAACAATTTACACATAGACAATGAGTCATGTGTTTATGGAAATGATAGCGTAACTATCATCAAGAATTAAACAAATTGGCATGAACCTAAACACCTAAACCCACGGAGTACTCGATTTAGAAATAGTTAATTCAATTCCAAAGAACTCACTAGGATTTAATATGTGACCTAGTCGCACGTATTGCTAAAACTGAAACTCCTATACCCTAAATACTTGCCCACATTCACTGAATGTAGGGACAGTGGAACATATTTGGGAAGTGATCTAGGGTTTGTCCTTGAGAATCTTACGCTAAAAAGATGGAACTTGGAACCCTAGGACTGACAACGTCAGCCTAATGTAATCAGGAACAGATTGTTTCGTGACTCCATTTGATGAGTAGAATAGTCTCATAGTTCGATGCGACACTTGTGCAACAAATACGGAGTCGTATGATCTTGTGATTGGATCACAAGGGAATGGCCAATTCTCGCAATGAGGTTGGCAGGTCCTTACGCAAGTTATCTTGCAAGAGGATGAATAATTATCCTAATATAGTATCTTTCTTGAGTAAAGATAATTGTTTGGAAGCAAAAGACTAGCTGATAAACTGGAATAATCTATGAACTTAAGGTTTGACCAAGTCGAGCTAATAGGGTACGCCCTAACCCAGGATATAGGGGATCTTGCCAAGTCACAAGTCATCTCGGATTGAGTGTTGGATGCATTCGAAAGGAAGGATTCATTCCTTAGCACTTGGCCAACAATAAACGACTAATGGAAATGTTTGTGCTTGTTACAGATTTAAGAGCACTGTTTTGCTTTGTTTGACCAATGAATTAAAGGATAAATGGATATCTAATGCTTCAAGTTGAAGGCTTGAAGGGAGAGGCAGCTTTTGTTACCCCCGACTGCTTGCCTGACCCTAACCAAGGGGGTTTTTAACCGCGCCGGGAAGGTGGACCGAACCCACTGCAAGAGGTCTCTCCGTTGAGCGCTACTTGGAGTAGGAGGACGCTTGGGTGAATATGGCATTACAAGATTGCATCCCCAACTGACCAAGAAATCTTAATGGTTGAAGAAGAAGTAGGTAGCTATAAGAGACTTCTTGTAGACTATTGAAGCTTAAAGAACTTCAATTTCAGCTTGAAAATAACTAAAATAATCCTTCCAATGATAATTCCAGGAGGAGGCATTTACTTATAACATCATACCCTTGAGAATGCTCCATCGGTCTTCCATAGGCAATAGGTTGATGAAGAGGAGTCAAGTGACACAAGATTCTTCAAATAGATCATTGCTAAGCCTTCAAATAACAAGAAGTCTAAGATTTGAAGAAGAACTCCAAAATTATTGCTCCATGCAATAACTATGTTGTCCAAGTTCTTCAACCTTCAAGAAATGGTCCAATCTCTTCAATGTTGGGGAAGAACCTTCAAATGTTGTTGGTCACTGATGCTAAGAACCTTTACGAAGTGTTGAAGAGAATAAGCCCCATGAAATTCTTCAAATTTTTTGAAAATTTTTAGTGTTGTCCAAAACTATCAATCCTAAGGTTTGAAACCTCCATAGCCATGCTCAAACAAAACTTCAAGCTCAAAGGTCCTTCAATGTCGGTCATAGGATATAAGTAGAGACCTCAAGGAGTGGAATGGATGAAAAACCCCATGATTTTGAAGAAGAAATCTGAGATTTACTTGCTGCTATAATAAATAGTCAAGAAATAGGGTTTTCATGAAGAAGAGAAGAGCTCAAGATGATGAAATCTTTGCCATAGATGGTATATAGCTTGATAATAAGCTTGTAGCCTCCATATCCAAGCTCTATTGTATAGCTTGTGACCACGAATTTGATTGGCTCATAGACGAATATGTTCAGTAGGTGTAGTCTGTGCAAATCCAGCCTCATGTACTACGTGAGATCACCAGATTGAAGCAAGGTATGGCTATACTCTATGGGCAGCTTAAGAGCTCAAGAGTCAAGTAGATGATGCTTTTGAAGCCATTGAAGCCACTGGAGTGGGATAGAAGATGATTTCTTGGACTATAGCTTCAATGGAAGCTTGAAAGGAACTTGAAACAGGAGAGAGAAAGACTGTTTCCAAAAAGAAACCCTTCCCTCTCAAAAGTAACCACAACCAAACTTACTTCCAACCCTGGTTATCCTCATTTTGTTCATCTTCCATCATTTTTGAGCCAGGAATGAACCATGACCTACTAAATTAGCTGGAACCCACCATTCTCCACTGGATATTGGCAAGATCCTCCATCTTGCATGCCAAGAACCATCTTCTTGACCACGGTTTGTGAGAGTTACTTCAGATCTAACCATGGTCCTATGTAAGTCACCCCTAGATAACTAGACACATACTTCCATGGTGGCAGATTAGCCAAGTCTTGATGTAACCAGCTCCTCCATGATTAAGAACTCCCTAGCAAGATCATAAACATGAAAATTGATGTAACCAAGGATCAAAGACATAAAGCTCTAATACCAATGTAATGAAGCATTCAATCAAGAAAAGAAATCTAACTAAAAACTAGAATAGACATGAAATAACAAGATAACTATTGCACCTAGACATCTTTCCATGTATTAATGATGAAAGTTCCAAAAGCACATGACAGCCATGGTTGATGCTTCATCTAGCAAGAAGAAAGATAACAACAAGAAAGTTAACATCTTAACTTAGTGAATGAGCCAAAAGATGTCTTCTCTTAGCCTCTTGCCTTCTTTATCCTAACCCCTCATCGCCAAAGTTAAGGGCACATTTACATAGGCAAGGACTGAATTTACAAGGGCTGGAAATTACAAGGTATGGAACTAGCATGATTCCAAAGCACAAAATTATCAATGTATTTTTCCTTCATGACAAGTTGTAGAGGCGATCCACGATCCCCATTGTTGAGAATCAGCAATCACACTCAAACAGCCTCTTTGTATGGAATCTCAGGGTCAAGGATATGCAGGCTAACTTATCCCATATGCACAATAGTGCCTACTGCAGTTTCCTACTTTCCTATAAAGCATTGTACTTGCTTCCTTTCTTAATGCAATGATAGTACTCTTTTCATTTCAGTAAAGTGTCAATGTCATTGTTCACATACACAAGATTGTGTTTATGAGTCCAAGTCTCAATCTTGGAACCTAATTCACTTGTGTAACAAACAGTGTCCATTCCATCATGAGTCTACACTTCTCCTTCCATCCTCCATAGCTTCCGGTTATGTCATGCTCTAGATCCCGCATTTCTAACATGGTATCAGAGCCCAGTTGGGCATGGCATTGCTTCTCTAGCCTCTCTTGATTCTTCTGAACCTCCATCCAGCTCAATGTCAGCTCATGACTTCATCTCCCAACTCTACTCTCACTGAAGCTTCCATGGTAGCCATAGCCAGCAGCACCCTATCAGATTGAACTGCTTATATCTCACTCCACAGGTCAAATCTCTTACAGCTTCCTTCTGGAAAAGTATTCCCCAACTCATAAAGCTTCTCTGTATCACATCAATCCAGGACATTGGACCATCTGGAGCTCAGCATTGTGAAAATCCCAAATCTCTATTCTGTGTCTGCCATAGCCAGACAGGACCTACCTTGCTTGGAGCTTCCATAACTCTTCAACCAGGCCATTTCAGCCCACGATTTCTTCTGGAGAGTTGTTCCTCTGCTCAAGGCGTTTCATCTTGGCACAACAATCAATGACATTGATGCTCCCTGGCTCCAGCATTGCAGAAATTTGACCACGCTGTCCAGATCTGCGCCGAATCTGTTCGCGGCACCTGCGCGCCTCATACTGACCACGATCTGCACAATCTTCATGGGGCTTTGGTAGCCCATGACATAAGCTTCCTAGATATGTAAAAAGTTTTAAAAATGATGCACTGTAGCTCCTGCAATAAGCAAAAAACCAGGCCCCTGTCTCAAAAACCCTAAATCCACCATAGCCAAAAGCTTCAAAATCTTGACATTTTTCACTGTTTCTCTCACTGAAGTTATCAACAGTGATTTTAATCACTGAGCAATACTCTCTGAAGTTCGTTAAAGTACTGTCACTCAGATCTGACGACATCAGCATCAAATCAAGAAGGGGAAGATCACTTGGAGTAAAAGACTTTTGCAGATTTGCTATTCATTGACACTCAGTTAGTGCTTTTTAGCACTTGTGTCTCTCAATCAATTCTTCTGTTGCTCAAATCTAATAAAGTCTGAAGTTGATTTGCTACTGTTCCCATAAATCTAACATGGGCAAAGACTCGCCAAATGCTCGATTCAAAGGAGTCGGATTCCACACTTGGCAAACTCGCATCAAGCTCATCCTGATGAAGAAGGGTCTCTGGGCCATCACAAATGGCAAAGAGAAGAAACCTCGGAACGCGGACCTTGCAACTACTTGGCAAAAGAATGATGACAGAGCCCAGGCCATTATCAAATTGGAGCTAGATGACAGTTATATCCATCACGTGGATAACTGTGAGACCTCACAGGATACATGGAAAAGACTTGACACCCTGTTCGGTGCACAATCTAAATCATCAAAGTATGGTCTCCTAATTGAATTCTTCAGGCTTGAAATGAAGTCCAGCACATCACTTGCCACACATCTTAATTACATGGAAGGACTCCTAACCCAACTTGCAGGAATCAACATTAAAATGGATGAAGATGTTTGCATCGGTGTTCTACTTAAGAGCTTGCCTCTTGAATATAATAACGTATCAACAACTTTAATCAACATGCCAAATCCTGAACTTGTTGACATCCAGGCATCACTGTTAGAAGAAGAAAAGAAGCTAAAAACTAAAGAAGAACCAAGTACCTCTAGAGATGAGCATGCATTATATGTTGGCAACAGGTACAAAGGCAAGAAAGATCAGCTCTTTTGTGACTTTTGCAAAAGGACCGGACACACCGAGAAGTTCTGCCACGCAAGAAAGAGATCCCAAAAGGCCTATCTAGTCGCAGTCAAAGAAGAAGAAGAAAATGAAGCAAAGGAAGAAGATGAAGATGAAGACCACCAGGATCGGAAGGACAAGACTCATCAGTCCTTGTACTCTCATAATTCTGATAGACTGTTTTAATAGCCTTGTATTTTCCTTGCCCTAATGTTTCCTGCCATAAGCTTTGTAAACTCCTTATGTAACTTGGCATTACAGTCCCTGTACACTTTGTGAGGCCCCTGTTACAGCCTCTGGATGTCCACCATGTTTATGGTACCCACACTTAGCTTTTTCTGCAACAGCCTCTGGTGTTCTGCCATGTCTGTGGTATGCCCACACTTTGCAGGTGGTTCTCATTACAACCTCTACACACTTTGTGCCTTTCCTAGTTGTGATTGAGGAGGGGTGTTGAGAATCAGCAATCACACTCAAACAGCCTCTTTGTATGGAATCTCAGGGTCAAGGATATGCAGGCTAACTTATCCCATATGCACAATAGTGCCTACTGCAATTTCCTACTTTCCTATAAAGCATTGTACTTGCTTCCTTTCTTAATGCAATGATAGTACTCTTTTCATTTCAGTAAAGTGTCAATGTCATTGTTCACATACACAAGATTGTGTTTATGAGTCCAAGTCTCAATCTTGGAACCTAATTCACTTGTGTAACAAACAGTGTCCATTCCATCATGAGTCTACACTTCTCCTTCCATCCTCCATAGCTTCCGGTTATGTCATGCTCTAGATCCCGCATTTCTAACACCCATCATGTCAGTTCTTCTACTATAACTTGAAGAATTCATAGCCATCCTAAACATGATATGAAATATGAGGAACTTGCTCCATGCTTCATAGGTCTGGAAGCAGCAACAATCCAGAAGCGAGTAAAAGAAAAAATGTTTTCTAGTGAGAAAATCGCTTCACTCTTCCTGATTATTCTTATCTTGATTGTTTTATTCATTGGTTTGCTTTGATACCAACTGTAACGTGCCTAGGTCGTGACACGTTTTAGTAGTCCATTAGGAATCTAATCTAAAAGACGCTGCCTGGCACTCCCACGGAATATCACAGGGTTTGTCGGATAGTGAATCCCAAGTCTATTCTGCAACAAAGTGTATTGGCCAACCCTGTTAGGATCGACTTGAATCCTCCTGGGTTTCTAATGATCAAGTCATTCTATGGCCTTTGTAGCATCGTCTTCAGACAATCTACTTCGTGTGGAGAATCTAAATTGAGATAGACTCATATCACACTTGGTTTAAAGAGAATGGGAAACGAAATGGATGGATCACTCAACCTCTCTACCTGTAGGGTAAAGTCCCATTCTGGTCCCCCTAAAATGATATGAGCCAGTGTTCTATTCTACATTAACTAGGGTCAATACGTCATCATGGATTGAATGTTGAGAAGCCTCCCAGTTCTCTAGGACCACCCTACCATAAGATGAACCTATCGGGGGTTCCGCCCACCCGCTTCCCTTGATAGATTTAGTTTTCTACTTACCTAAGGGCACATAAGTGGTAACACATACAAGCAACTTTCTTAATTAACCTTGTTAGCCACATGTTTCTTTATGTAAATTTATGCAATGACATGAAGACAATTCAGACAAGTTTCTTGGAAGTAAACATTATATTAACATTTTAGTTGAGATACAAGTCCCGTCCAAAAGGATAATTCCCACAATCTGTGAGGATGCGTCTTATTTTTCTCCAAGTTTTCCACCCTTGCACTAGTAACAGAGCCTCAAGAATCCATCTCGAGTCATGTAGACCTTTTGAGTAGGACCCACAGGTAGAGAATTTACAACCAGATCCCCCCTAGTATCCAAGCATCCTCCTACATTCAAACTAATCCACGGAGAGACCTCTCGTGGCAAGTTTGGTCCATATTCCTATCACGATTATTTAGAACCCCCTTGGATAGGGATGGTGGCAAGCTAGGGGTGGTTTGATGCGCCCCTCCAGGAATTTAACTTGATTCATTATACCAGTTTCTTATGAGAGCTTGGGTCAAACAATCCTTTCACAGACAATGGTCCTAAAATTACTAGCATAAATAATAATGGGGGTGAGTGCTTAGAACATCTGCTAAGGTGGAGCTCCTTCTTTAATGCTTAGCATTCAACCTTCAAATTTTTCTTGCCTTGGTATCAAATGCAATGGCCCTTTGTGGGGGTAGGGAATACCCTTGTTCCATCCCTCATTCTTATGCGATAAGAATGAGAATTTACGGAATCGGTCTTACATCCAATTAACAACACCCATTAGTTTTTAGTTGGTAAAATTTTCCTAGGTTCTATAGCTCGTGGGTTGGGTTTTCAGCACGATCCTAGATAATCTGATCTAAGATCCTCAAGGTCCGTTTGAGGCTGGCTCCATTCTATTGAGATTCTATTATGAATTTTCAAACCCGCTCTAACTTCCGTTAAGAGTTTCTTTCCTCAAGGGTTCCATGCTTTCACTCAGTCCTCTTGCAAAGCATAAGGGTAACCTAGTACATTTTAATTAGCTCTTGTCCAATTGCAAGCTTTAGGTACGATATTTGATTAGTGGAGGGGTCCTTCCCTTGACGTTTGATGCGTCAATTTAGATGGTATCATACCTAGAAAGTTTGTCTAGAGGGATTCTTGAATCTAATAACGGCTGATGACAAGGTTTGATCTTCTTGCTAATGTTGGTTCGACTAAAACTAACTCCACTTTGTAACGTTTTTCGATCTATCTTGTAGTTGAATTCTTAGTTTAGGTGAATTTTCCTTCTACAACCCAACTTTAGTACAAATTATGATGAAGAGCATGTCCTATACACCATACAATCAGAATTATATCTATGATATCGAGAAAAATCAGGATGCAAGTTTTGACACCCTCCAGAGCAAATGATCTCCATGTAATGTGTGTTCCTTCATGCTTAATGTGGAGATGCAAGCTATCTCTTCTAAGAATGCCTTGAGATGCCATACCTTACAATAATTCAATTTTTGAATTCTTTTAAAGATGCATCTTACAACCAAAAGGTATTGGCACATACACCTAGGAGTACAACTTCATGAGTCAAAGACGAAGATTTTTAACTCTTTCCATGAGGTAACACATATATCTACTCTTTGTGTGTGGTTTTAAGCAAGCATTGCCAGTTGTGTGATTTTATGAGTGAGAATGGCCTATGAATTTCAGGTAGCTCTTCTGCCAAAATAACTCTAATTTCATGCACCAATTTATTCAATTCCATGTAATAAAACATGATTATTTCAATGGACCATTTCCATGCAAGGAAGTATAATCTTTTGTAAGTTGAATCTATTTCCTTTAACTACTATTTGCTACATAGGAAAAATTATCAATAGCACTTGATTATTCAATGATGTATTATCTACACCCGAACCTGAGTTGTAGTTTGTCAGACCGCCTTGAACAGTAATTCTATTGAGGTTTGTGGCTTTTCCATCAGCGCAAGGAAATTTTCACTTGGGGGTCATCCGAAGACTCGTGTAATATTTCCGTACGAAAGATTAATGACCCCGCACATGATGCGCAAAAAGCGGTTCAAAATAATCTTCCGTGTCAATTAATGTTGGTGGCTAAGTGTTCCCTCCGCGCGCATTGATAAATTCCAGCTCCGTGACGTGCATAAGAGGTCCTGGCTTGAAGACCTCAAGCCCGCATGAGAACACCTCTTCTAGAGGGAAAAAGGGGATAATGGTTAAAATTTTGACAAATTTTTTTATTAATAACCCCTCCCTCTCAGCTGATGCATGGAAGGGGAGAGGGAGTGTGAGAGGAGTGATGAGAAGTAGGAGAATACGGGGGGAGGAGGAAGCATGCAAACTAGCCACATGTGTGGCTATCTCCCCCCCCCCCCCCCCCCCCCTTACACACTATATAAACCTCCCCCTTAGGCTTGAGGGGAGGAAAGGGAGAAGGAAGCTGTCGTGCTGCCCACCATCGCTGCCCTCACGCCATGCTGTTGCCATCCCCAGCCCATTGCCGCCAGCAGGCGCCACACCACCTTCATTGCCACGACCAACATCATCATCATTATTATCATCATCTCCAACATTATCCTCATCATCATCTCCTCCATCACTTCATTCTCTCTCCACGTTTCTGTCAGAGATAGAAGCTTCTAAATTAGAGCTTCCATAAAGCCAGTTCTCCCATGCATTGCGGGTTTTTCTTAAAACCACATTTTGTAAAGGCCGTGTCCTTGCGCAGAGGAGAAATACTTGGTTGGAGAGGGATTCATAATACGTAAAGGATCCAAGAGGAAGTTGCTAAGCCGGGATTTGAATCCGTCAATGGCTCCCACGAAAATGGCGAGAGGTGCACATGCAGGAGCTTCTACTCCGAGTTCGCGTGTGTATAACACCCTGAACCTCGATGCCCAAGTTCTTAGAAATTGATTTCGCATGGAAAGAATGCATTTAAGAATGTATTTAATACACATAGTCGAGTTAAATATATTTGGAAATTTTAAATGCAATTATCCATTCGTTTACGAAGTTAGTGCATGTCATGCCTTTGAAAAATTCTTGCACTTCCAAGTTGCAATCCCAAACGCATATTGCATAGGTTAAAAAGAGGAATTGTCCAAATGCTTCCTTGATTTCCTCAAGAAAAAAAAATAGCGCATAATGCGTTTAGATAGTAATCTCCTGGTTGTGATCCATACGAGATAATTGTTGACATCCATAAAATGTTGTCCAAGTAGTTGCATTGCATGAAAGGGATTTATGTACCATGCATATTGCATGCATTGTAAATTACATCCTAGGTTGGGTTAAATGCTATAGGACGGATTAAATCCTATGACATTCGCTCATGCATGAACTTCTTTTATCGAAGTTGTTTTAGAAAAAGATGCATTTCATATTAAAGCCTGAATTAATTTGTATTAAACGAAATGCTTATAAGCATATTTCTTGATAAATCAACGTAGGTTTTGCACAAGCTAGCCCAAAAATTGTCAATCTTTATAGTTTAGGCAAAAAAGAAGAAATGGTCATTGTAAATCTCATAGTTGCGTAGAATGAAAAAGTCCATGAACCGCATATTTGCATGGAATGTTGCATTTTGAAATTGTTTACATCTTTTTAGGAAAAAGTATTAGCATCTTAAGGAAATATCACTTCTTATCGCAAGACAATTAGTTCGATTAGGTAATTCACTTGCAATGGTGTAACTCAAACGATGATTACCTCAATGCGCTAGGTAGAGTTTAGTACGCTAAAAATTCGGCCTAGTATCGCACTTGGGATGCCAAGTCAAGACTTCCAATCCCAAAGATCCTACCCACATTCATAGAATGCTAGGGTTAGCTGAATGCCTATGCAAGAACGATCTAGGGTTTTTACCCTAAGGATCAATTAGCCAAATACTAGACCTCCGTATGGATTTAGAACCCCTAGGGCCAAATGTTGTCAGCCTTGTAAGATTAGGGTTGGGTTGGGTCAAGAGGATTCCCAAACCCTACATCTTGACCAAGGTATCCGTGACCAAGGAATACCATGCGATGGGAGAAAGGATTCCACAAGTTAGGTGCGACACTTGTCTCATGCAAAAGTTGCAACGTCACATGGATTTGTGTTTAAATCACAAGATAGATTTTCCACTCCTTGGAACAAGGTTGGTAGGTTCTAAGTACAAGTTTAATTTGCAAGAGGATGAGTAGTCATCCTGCTACATCACCCTTCTGTGAGGCTGAGTTGCCAAGTTAGAGTAACTATGGATTTCCTGGAAAGCAATTGACCTTAATATAAGGAACCTAACAAACCCTAGCCCAAGGAAGGAGGGTAAACTAGCAACACAGCTTATGAAACCCTTAGGGGATCTTGCCAAGTTGCAATTGATCCCAGATCGAATACTAGATGCATTCAGAGAGAAGGATTCACACCTTACCAGTTGCCCAAATAAACAACCATTGGATTGATTGTGTTTGTACCATTAGGAGCACTGTTTGTACTTCTTTGCTCAAAGAATCTAATGCTGGAAAATAATTAATGCTTCATGTTGAAGGCCTGGAGGGAGAGGCAGCATCAGTTACCCCCGATTGTCTGCTTGACCCTATCCAAGGGGGTTGTTAGCCGCACCGGGTACGTGGACCGAACCCATCGCGAGAGGTCTCTCTGTGGGGTGCTACTTGGAGCAGGAGGATGCTTGGGTACCTGGGGGGATCTGGCCGTAAATCCCTTGCCTTCAAGTCCTGCACAAGAGGCCAACGTGACTCGAGATTGGATCTCGAGGCCCGCATACTAGTCTACAGGCGGAAACTTAGAATAGCGATTGCTGAGGATTACTGGAATTGCCCTCGGGCGGATTATGGAATTGCCTTCGGGCGGATTATGGATTAGCCTTTGGGCTGGATTATATGATGTATTCCAAAGATTGATAAATAAAGATCAAATGTTGAAAAGGAACTTGCTTGACATTGTTTTTCTATGTCAGTGCCTAAGTTACGTGACAGAACCAGTGATTAATTGGTTAATTAAAGAAGCTCTTTTTGCTTGTCAAACTAAATGTGGTAGGTAATTAGATAACTAAAGCAACATGAGGAAAGTGCGGTGGATGTGACCATGGGTCTATCGTATGGAAGGGTGGTCCTGGTTGGCAGAGAACTTTTCTCAAAAGGAATTGATAGCAAGGTAACGATGACATAGAATCTATAGAGCTAGAGTCTCGATTTATGCTGTTTTAGGGGAACGGAATGGGACTATGCCTTACCGGGGTAGAGAGGTCGAGCTTTGCATCCCTCTTGTTTCCCATTCTCCTTGAACCAAGTACAACATGAATCTGCTTCGACCCTGACTTTTCTGTGTAAAATAGTTCACTTGGGGTTCGACACTAGCTACCGTTTTAGGAATTTGACCACTAGGAAAGCCCTAATTCAGGTCGGTCCTAAGTGGGAGTGGCCGGAATGCTTCCGCTTCGTGGCAGACTCGAGAAGACCTAGATTGCAAACCCCGTGACATTCCGTGGGAGTGCCGGGCAACACTTTTTGGACCTTCTTTCTCCCGATGGGCTACTAAGACGTGTCCTACAAGTGAAAAGGTGGACACGTTACAGTTGGTATCAGAGAGAACCATTGAGGAACTAATATTTACAAGAAAACTTAATAAGGAGAAGTAGAGCAAATGTTGCTATTAAGAACATTTTGTTACTTACTTATCAATGCTAACTTACAGAGTCGCAAAGCATGGAACAGATTCTTGGTGTTCCAGGTTATGTTTATGACTGCGATGCGTGCCTCAGATTATCGACGAAGGCTAGATATGATGAGTATCCTAGACCGCATCTACAATCCTTAACCCTTGTACGTGGAATGGAGATGGATGGGTGATTCATGAATTTATTACATAGCCGCCCATCAACTTGCGTACCTTTGAACCAACTTGAAGAGAATCAAGTAGATGGAGAACTTAAAGATCGTGAAGCTGTTCATCTTTGTTGAGGCTCACGCAAATGCAACCCTACTTGCCGGCAGTCGAAAGGTTAAGCAGAACAAGTATGTGTACGAGGAAGTGACTTGAGTAATCCTTGCCGACAGAATCAAGGTGTTGGGACATTATGAGAAGAACGGGTATCAAAGGAAAGGATACCCTAAGCTTCCTATGACCTATCAATTCCTGAAAATCCATGACCCCAATCCATACTATTACTCAGTTTCCGTAGTTGAATGTAACACAATCTTATTCTCCCCGAATTAATATATCATCTTGTTCCATTCTCCCAAAAATAATTGTACTCGAAAGGGCTACACCCATATGAATGAAATAAGACATTTTTTTATCAATGATTGTCTTGGTTGTAAGTGTTGGTAATGGAGTTAAGTGATTAGGTCATTTGGCTAAAAGCTGAACTAGGCATGTTAATGTAATGAGAGAAACACTTAGCAAGTTTTTAACATAAAGAATCTCATGCCCAGGCACACCACAAGTGCAGATTCCTAGTCCAACCCCTACATCAAGTACGGCCGTGATTTAGGAGAAGACGTTTCTTCTCAAGCAAATCAAGCCACCAGAATTTGATGGCAAGGGAAGGACCATCCAAACTGATGCCAAGATTTGGATCGAATCCATGGAGGATTACTTTAAAGCAGCAGGTACTGCACCCGCTAACCAAGCGATGCTCGCCAAGCTGAAGCTTACCAACGAAGGAAGACTTTGGTGGAAGCAATGGTGCAGAGACCAAGGGATCTCAGAAGGGTCAGTTGCTTGGGAGAACTAAAAAGAGCTGTGCAAGGAAGATATTTACCACCTACCTACCGCATGCAAAAGATGAACAAGTTCTATGAACTGAAGTAGCTTGGTCTATCCCTTGATGCATACTATTCAAAGTTAGTCTCTCTTTTGAAGTATGCGCCACAGATGGATAGGACACAACAGGTGTCAAAGTTTTGTGCCAGATTAAACCCACCTATAAACATCCGCCTCGAATCAATGCGCCCAACAGATCTTCAGGACGCACTCATTCGAGATGCACCCATAATACAAGAGATGCAGACCAGGTCAAGAAATAACAAGACTTGGTCATTCAAGGATTAGAACAAGGGAGTGTATAGGTCCCAGGCAAAGAGAGCGCAAGGCCAAAATCCGGGGCAAAGGAAGAAAGCTAGGACCAACACTGTCAATAATTTCATTCCTACCTAAGGTAATGGCAGCAATCTCTGTTGCTTCCATTGCAATGAGCCTGGTCATTTCAAAATGCAATTTCCCAAGCTTGGTAGAGGACAACGCCAAGGACCATCCCAAGGAACCATCCCTGGCCAAGGAGCTGCCACCTGGGCCGGAGGGAGAACCTCTAGTGTTGCCAACAAGGAGCTGTGTGATGAAGAAGACCCGACCATGGAAGCAGGCTTTGAGAGGGCAACAGTCCATGCTGCTCTTCACAAGAAAGGCCCGAATCACCAATTCTTGGTGATTCAAACCCCATCGGATTATCAAGGTAAAAGCTTCAGAACCTCGATTGATTGTGGCAGTACGCATTCCTTCATTTCACCAGCTTGTGCAAAAAGATTAGGAATAGCTACAATAGATGCACCTACCTTACTTGTGGAATTAGCAAATGGTCGTGAAGTCACTTGTACTAGGCAAACTACTAAGGTGGAATTCCTACTGGGAGGAAAGTCGATTTCAGTCAGATTCAAGGTTATGAACCTAGGTATCCATGAGTGTTTGCTCAGAATGGATTGGTTTAAACCTAATGATGCCCACATTCACTATGGAAAGGGCCAAGTTTCCTTTCGAAATTCTGAAGGGGAATTGGTCACAACCCAAGGAGAGATTGGGAAGCCAAAAATTCAACTGGCCAAAGCATCTCGGATAATAAAAGGAGTTAGAAAGGGGCTACCTGTCTATTTGACTAAGCTAAATAAGCTAGATCAAAATCAGGAGTCTAGGGAAGAACCTTCATGGATAAAGGAGTACGTCGACGTATTTCCTAAAGAGCTGATGGAACTTCCTCCTCAAAGGGAAGTCGACCATGAAATCAAGCTAGTGCCAGGAGCCGCACCAATCGCAAAGAGACCATATAGGATGTCCATCCCGAAAGCGATTGAGCTGAAGGAGTAACTCAAGCAATTGTTAGACCAAGGCTACATCCGTCCTAGCAGTTCACCATGGGGAGCTCCAGTGCTGTTCTAGAAGAAGAAAGATGGAATGCTTTGATTATGTATTGACTATAGAGGGTTGAATCAATCAACCATTAAGAACAAATACCCCATTCCAAGAATAGATGAGCTTCTTGACCATCTTCAAGGTGCGAAGATCTTCTCAAAGATTGATCTCAGGTCTGAATATTATGAGATAAGGATCAAGGAAGAGGATATCCAAAAGACGGCATTCGACACAAGGTATGCACATTTTGAGTTTTTGGTCATGTCATTCGGGCTGACAAATGCACCTAGTACCTTCAACATGCTAATGTAGGACATCTTTAGGCCCTATCTTGATGACTTCGTACTCGTCTTCTTTGACGATACCCTAGTATACTCCAAACAGGAAGAAGATCATGAACCCTAGCTTTGCATTGTCCTTGAGACAATGAGGGCACACAAGCTTTATGCTAAGAAGAAGAAGTGTGCATTTTTCAAGCGACAGATTGAATATCTGGGAGTCATTGTATCAGCGGAAGGAATTTCAGTGGATCGGACCAAGGTCAGAGACGTTTTGGAGTGGCCAACACCAACAACTGTCAAAGAAATACGTAGTTTTCTTGGATTGACAGGATGGTACATGGTCTTTATCAAAAAACTATGCTTTGATTGCAGCACCTCTGACCGATCTACTAAAGAAGCAAGCATCAATTGTATGGTCACCTGCTGAATAGTCCAGCTTTGATAAACTAAAGCAAAGCTTGGTATCAGCACCTATCTTGAAACTTCTAGACCTTAGTAAGGAATTTGAAGTAATAAGTGATGCTAGCACACTTACCTTGCGATGTGTGCTTATGCAAGAAGGTCATCCTGTAGCATACTCTTCAAGGAAACTAAAGAACCATGAAAGGAACTATGCTACCCACGATCTGGAGCTATTGGCTGTCGTCCATGCTCTCAAGCTTTGGAGACACTATTTGCTAGGTAACAAGTTTACCCTAGTGACGGATCATAAAAGTTTTAAATGGATCTTTACCCAAAATGAGCTCAACATGAGGCAACGTCGATGGATTGAAGTGCTGGAGGAATATGATTTTGAAATCAAATACTGGCTTGGAAAGGAGAATGTAGTTGCCAATGCACTTAGTTGCAATGCATTTTTGAATTCTCTAATTTTGCAAGATCCATCAATAGCTAGATCTCTAGCCAGAAAGGTATCCATGCCAAACAACCCAATTCTTGAGCTAGATAGAGAAGAGGCATGCCATGATCCAACCTATCAAAAACTGCTAAGGGAGATACCCAAAGCTACAGGCAAAGTATCAGGAATTCTCTATCAATAGTGGACTTGTCTACTATAGAACTAGATTATGTATACTGGCAAGCCAGTCACTCAAACAAAAGATACTTTGAGAAGCTCATGACTCCCCTTTTTCAGGACATCCTGGTTATGCCAAGACCCTCAATGCAGTTAGAAAGAGCTATTATTGGGAGAGGCTTAAAGGTGACATTCTCAAACTTGTCACTTAATGTTTGTCTTGTCAACGTATTAAGGCCGAACATGTAAAAATACCAGGAAAATTGCAACTACTTGACATTCCCCAAATGAAATTGGAATTCATTACTCCATTATGGTTGTGGTGGATATGCTCACCAAGGTTGCACATCTTATCCCTGTTAAGACAAACTATAAAGCCTCAGACATTGCAAGGTTGTTCAAGGAAATATTCAAACTGCATGGGTTACCCAGAAGAATCATCAGTGACCGTGACTCTCTCTTCACATCACACTTTTGGAGGGCTATCTTCGAAGCCATTGGGACTCAATTCTATTTTTGTACAGCTTACTATCCCCAAATCGATGGTCAAATGGAGCGAGTCAACCAAGTCATTGAGGATATGCTAAGGGCACTTTGTTGCCGCGAACCCAAAAAGTGGATTCAATATTTGCCGCTGGTTGAGTTTGCCTACAATGCTTCCTACCAACAAAGCATTCTGATGACCCCTTTTCAAGCATTGTATGGGCACGATTGTCGAAGTCATTTAAACTTCTCGGATCCAACCTTGAGGGTTGAAGCCTCAAAGCAGATGCTAGAAGATATGGATGACCAAATCAAGTTAATAAGACAAGACATCCAAGCCGCCAAGGATAGATAGAAGGCTTACAGGAACCTAAAAGGTCAAGACACATCCTTCGATGAAGGAGATATGGTCTTCATTTGCGTACGTCCAAAGAAGAGTTCCCTATCCTTAGGTGAATGCAAGAAGCTAAGTTCAAGGTATTGTGGACCCTACAAGATCCTCAAGTGCCTAGGACCTAATGCTTACAAACTTCAACTCCCTAAGAACCTAAAAGTCCATAATGTATTCCATATCAGTCTACTGAAGAAGTATGTACCTAACCCTAGTCACGTGCTTGATGATCAACAAGTTGTAATGCCTAGCCAAGGAGTCCTTAAGCTATGGCCTGACGAGATCTTAGATGTTAGGGAGAGGCATTTGAGATCCAGAACCTTGAGAGAATACCTCATCTAGTGGAAAGATTATCCCAAGGAGGATGCCACTTGGATGGATGAAAGTACTGTCAACCAACAATACCCCCAGTTTCTATTGAGATGACAAGCTCAACACATGCGGACATTAATGATGGACCACCTGGTTAGATGGGTCCACATGTCTACACTTAGCACATCGGTGGTCATTATGACTCTCACATGGCCACTGACTCATTACTTATTATATTCAGGTTGTTACACCTATTCACAGCTGGCATAGTTATAGCGCCAGTTGACTAGTGTAGTCGGTTATGCATTGTTTGACTTAGTAGGCCACTTTCCTTTATGTTGTATCTGATCTATACTTTTTGTACATTGTAAAATGTGTGGAAGAAGAAGAAGAAACCAGCAAGAAAACGTTTTGGCCTCCATGTCTCTTCTTGTCTCTTGAGTGAGCTTCTCCTTGTGCATTCTGTATGTGTTCAGTGCAGCATGTTGAGCAAGTCTCCTCACCACGCGATTCTTGACAGTTTCTCTCGAGATGAGGACATCTCAATTCCTCTAAGGGGGAGAGAATGTAATATTTTCGTATGAAATATTAATGACTCCGCACACGATGCGCAAAAAGCGATTCAAAATAATCTTCTACGTCGATTAATGTTGGTGGCTAAGTGTTCTCTCCGCGTGCATTGATAAATTCCAGCTCCGTGACGTGCATAAGAGGCTGTGGCTTGAAGACCGCAAGCCTGCACAAGAACACCTCTTCTAGAGGAAAAAAGGGGATAATGGTTAAAATTTTGACAAATCATTTTATTAATAACCCCTCCCCCTCAGCCGATGCATGGCAGGGGAGAGGGAGTGTGAGAGGAGTGATGAGAAGTAGGAGAATACGGGGGGAGGATGAAGCATGCAAACTAGCCACATGTGTGGCTATCTCCCCCCCCTTACACACTATATGAACCTCCCCCTTAGGCTTGAGGGGAGGAAAGGGAGAAGGAAGTTGTTGTGCTGCCCACCATCACCGCCTTCACGCCATGCTCCTGCTGCCCCCAGCCCGTTGCCGCCAGGCGCCACGCCGCCTTCATCGCCACGACCAACATCATCATCATTATTATCATCATCTCCATGATTATCCTCATCATCATCTCCTCCATCATTTCATTCTCTCTCCACGTTTCTATCAGAGACAGAAGCTTAGAAGCTTCTTTGGAAGCTTCTAAATTAGAGCTTCCATAAAGCCTGTTCTCCCGTGCATTGCGGGTTTTTCTTAAAACCACATTCTGTAAAGGTCGTGTCCTGCGCAGAGGAGAAATACTCAATCAGAGAGGGATTCATAACATGTAAAGGACCCAAGAGGAAGTTGCTGAGCTGAGATTTGAATCCGTCAATGGCTCCCAAGAAAATGGCGAGAGGAGCACATGCGGGAGCTTCTACTCTGAGTTCGTGTGTGGATAACACCCCGAACCTCAATGCCTAGGTTCTTAGAAATTGATTTTGCATGGAAAGAATGCATTTAAGCATGTCTTTGACAGGTAGTCGAGTTAAATATATTTGGAAATTTTAAACACAATTATCCATTCGTTTACAAAGTTAGTGCATGTCATGCCTTTGAAAAATGCTTGCACTTCCAAGTTGCAATCCCAAACGCATATTGCATAGGTTAAAAAGAGGAATTGTCCAAATGCATCCTTGATTTCCTCATGAAAAAAAAACAGTGCATAATGCATTTAGATAGTAATCTCCTAGTTGTGATCCGTACGAGATAATCGTTGATGTCCATAAAATGTTGTCCAAGTAGTTGCATTGCATGAAAGGGATTTATGTACCATGCATATTGCATGCACTATTAATTACATCCTAGGTTGGGTTAAATGCTATAGGACGGATTAAATCCTATGACATTCGCTCATGCATGAACTTCTTTTATCAAAGTTTTTTAAGAAAAAGATGCATTTCATATTAAAGCCTCAATTCATTTGTATTAAACGAAAGGCTTATAAGGATAGTTCTTGATAAATCAACGTAGGTTTTATACAAGTTAGCCCAAAAATTATCAATCTTTATAGTTTAGGAAAAAAGAAGAAGAAATGGTCATTGTAAATCTCATAGTTGCGTAGAAGGAAAAAGTCCATGAACCGCATATTTGCATGGAATGTTGCATTTTGAAATTGTTTACATCTTTTTAGGAAAAAGTATTAGCATCTTAAGGAAAGATCACTTCTTATCGCAAGACAACTAGTTCGATTAGGTAATTCGTTTGCAATGGTGTAACTCAAATGATGATTACCTCAATGCGCTAGGTAGAGTTTAGTATGCTAAAAATTTTGCCTAGTATCACACTTGGGATGCCAAGTCAAGACTTCCAATCCCAAAGATCCTACCCACATTCATAGAATGCTAGGGTTAGCTAAACGCCTATGCAAGAACGATCTAGGGTTTTTACCCTAAGGATCAATTAGCCAAATACTAGACCTCCGTATGGATTTAGAAACCCTAGGGCCAAATGTTGTCGGCCTAGTAAGATTTGGGTTGGGTTGGGTCAAGAGAACTCCCAAACCCTACATCTTGACCAAGGTATCCTTGACCAAGGAATACCATGTGATGGGAGAAACGATCCCACAAGTTAGGTGTGACACTTGTCTCATGCAACAAGTTGCAACATCGCATGGATTTGTGTTTAAATCACAAGATAGATTTGCCACTCCTTGGAACAAGGTTGGTAGGTTCTAAGTACAAGTTTAATTTGCAAGAGGATGAGTAGTCATCCTGCTACATCACCCTTCTGTGAGACTGAGTTGCCAAGTTAGGGTAACTATGGATTGCCTGGCAAGAAATTGACCTTAATATAAGGAAACTAAGGTGTTTGTTAATTTGGGTTAACAGGGTATAAACCCTAGCCCAAGGAAGGAGGGTAAACTAGCAACACAGCTTATGAAACCATTAGGGGATCTTGCCAAGTTGCAATTGATCCCAGATCGAATGCTGAATGCATTTGGAGAGAAGGATTCACACCTTAGTAGTTGGCCAAATAAATGACCACTGGATTGATTGTGTTTGTACAATTAGGAGCATTGTTTGTACTTCTTTGCTCAAATAATATAATACTGGAAAATAATTAATGCTTTAGGTTGGAGGCCTGGAGGGAGAGGCAGCATCAGTTACCCCCGACTGTCTGCCTTACCCTATCCAAGGGGGTTGTTAGCCGCATTGGGTACGTGGACCAAACCCGCCGTGAGAGGTCTCTTCGTGTGTGCTACTTGGAGCAGGAGGACGCTTGGGTGCTAGGGGGCTCCGTAAATCCCTTGCCTCCGGGTCCTGCACAAGAGGCTAACGTGACTCGAGGTTGGATCTTGAGGCCCGCATACTAGTCTACAGGCAGAAACTTGGAATAGCGATCCTTGAGGATTGCTGGAATTGCCTTCGAGCGGATTATGGAATTTCCTTCGGGCGGATTATGGATTAGCCTTCAGGCCGGATTATATGATGTATTCCAATGACTGATAAATAAAGATCAAATGTTGAAAATGAACTTGCTTGACATTGTTTTTCTATGTCAGTGCCTAAGTTATGTGAAGGAACCAGTGATTAATTGGTTAATTAAAAAAGATATTTTTGCTTGTCAAACTAAATGTGGTAGGTAATTAGATAACTAAAGCAACCTGAGGAAAGTGCGGTGGATGTGACCATGGGTCCGTCCTATGGAAGGGAGGTCCTGGTTGGCCGGAAACTTTTCTCAAAAGGAATTGACAGCAAGGTAATGATGACCTAGAATCTATAGAGCTAGAGTCCCGATTTATGTTGTTTTAGGGGAATGGAATAAGACTACGCCTTACAGGCAGAGAGGTCGAGCTTTGCATCCCTCTCACTTCCCATTCACCTTGAATCAAGTGCAGTATGAATCTGCTTCGACCATGACGTTTCTGCGTAAAGTAGTTCGCCTGGGGTTCTCAACGCTAGCTACCGTTCTAGGAATTTGACCACTAGGAAAATCCTAATTCAGGTCGGTCCTAAGTGGGAGCGGCCGGAATGCTTCCACTTCATGGCAGACTTGGGAAGACCTAGATCGCAAACCCTGTGACATTCCGTGGGAGTGCCGGGCGGCGCTTTCTAGACCTTCTTCCCGATGGGCTGCTAAGACATATCCTACAAGTGAACAGGTGGACACGTTACAACTCGAGCAATCTCCAACCAAGGTAACTTGAATCTGCTCCTTGCACATGCGTCCTTGTTAGAGGGCTTGCTCCTTGCAAAGGTTTGTGCATGGAAACCCCTCTCAGAGGGGGGTTGAAAACTCCTAGAAGTTTCCTCTCTCTCTCTCTCTCTCTCTCTCTCTCTCTCTCTCTCTCTCTCTCTCTCTCTCTCTCTCTCTCTCTCTCTCTCCGTAGCCTGATGGGGGATATCGATTCCTTCTCAAGGGGGGGGGGCTTTATAGGGAGGAGGAGGGGTGTTATTGGGGGGCGTGACGGAGCCCCTCTCCTTCCACCTAGGCGGCCAGATTGGCTTGCTGCCATGTAGCCAGTGATTACGTTATGGGGGGGAGAGATATTGGGGGGAGGAAGGTGGCACACGTTGTCAAGTGTTTTTCTGAAAACTGAAATCCCCTAGTCAAATTGTAGTTAGGTTTGATTTTTGCTAGCTTAGTTGTTTGCATGACAGTTTATTTTGTTATTTCATAGTTGGATTTCTTATGTTTGTTTAGCCTAGGATTTTTTTCTATCATTTTGTTTGATTTATTGAGTGTAAAACTTGATAGCCTTGGTCGAGCTTGATATTTTTTTGAACAGGATGAAGTAGGAGTTTGTTATTAGCTACCGAACATTGAGGAAGAAGGTATGTTTTCTTATTGAGACTTTTGCACATCACGAGGATAATGGGTTCACGAGCACTTCACGTTGCACTTGTTGATGCACTGCACTCGGGGGTCGTCTCCTGTTCTTATCAAATACTTCCATGCCATGGGTTGGGATTATGCACATTTTGCACCATCATTGAGCACTAGCACGGCATGAGGTCTGCTGTAACTATATGCAGTAAATTTTAGATGCACGCGCACATGAGAGAGCACCTGTCATTGAGCACACACAATTTTTGCACACATAATTTGGGATGTTCATCACAAAGTTAGGAACTTCTGGTTGAGAGTGTAAGGTGGTTGGGAGAGTTTGAGGGTCGTGAAGGACGCCGTCAATTGTGAGATGGGTTGTTCTTATCTCGTCAACATCTTGAGGACTATCATTTTCTAGAGTGATCATGAGATTTTGGATGGGTGGAGCGGAGTATATCATATCTTTTTTATGAGAATTGAGAGGTGAGGATAAGGAATTTTAAATTAATCAAGAAATTATGTTTGCATTTTGCATGACGCACAAGCACATGTAGATAGGCTAGGCACAATTTCTTCAATGCATACATTATTTTTGTGTGTAGCATCGATTGATTATTTGCATATCATGGATCCAACATTGCATATTTTTCCAAATCATGAATGATTGGACACGGAGTTCATTTCAAAAAACCGTATTTCTGCTAAGGCACACTGCATAAAAAAATAGGTTCATATCTAGAGAATGTTTATTTTGAAGACTCAAGGATCAAAGGAAAAGATCGTACATTTTACATCATCAATGAGTATTTTTTGAAGAAAAAGAGGACATATGTGCTGAAAGTATGTGCAATTACAAGAACAATAGGCCAAGAAAGGGAATAAATCGTCCAAGATAAAAGATGGAGAAAAAATGATGCAATTTACAGAAATCAATATTTTTACCCGATTTTGATGGATTTTCGTAATTATGCCCATGTTGGCTTGTTGACTAGATGCATTCCGATCATTTTGAGTAGCCAAACAACTATATTTGGAGTTCAAATGACAAAGTTATGATCCAAATAAGTTGCAAACATGCATAAAGTAGAAAAAAACGAAAATAGTGAAAAGAAGCAGAAAAGCAAAAGCCAAAAGCTGAAAGCAAAAAGCCTAATGTGTGTGAGTGTGGATAGAAAACTATATAAGGAGAGGAGATTGAAGAGTTAAGGGCCTTCCCCCTTGATTACAATTGTATTATGTGAGAGAGGAGAGTGGAGGGTCGCATGCTAGAGTGAGCTCTTGTCATGTCAATTTGGAAGTTGGAGCTTTTAGGTGTCAAAGCACCGAGCATTGGCTCAAGGTTGTTAAGGTACGAGAATATATTTCTCTTGGTTTGTTTTTGAATTATTGGTATTTCCATTGTGTGGTTGTGTGATGGTCTACCCGCTTACGGGTTTTAAATTTTTTGTGAGCTATAAGAGGCATTGTTTATTGTTTTGTTTTTCGTGGTGTATTGTCAAATATTTGAATTTTTCAAGTTATGTTGTGCATCCAACAAAGTCAATTATCCCAACCTGCACTCCTTAACGTCTCGTTATTAGGTTGTGAGAGAGGCTTGCTCTCGATCACCGCTCATGTAACATCTCTTTTTTGGTGCCCCCACTGAGGAGTGCCGAAATTGACATTGTTGTTATTTTGAATGTGAGTTTGTTTTGATTTCTTGTGATTGTTAAAAATGGTTGATAATTTTCCTGAGTTCCATGGTAATCATAGTGAAGATCCCAAAAGATTTTTAGAAAAAATAGAGCTGTGTTGTTTGATAGAGAGAGTGACTAATCTTGAGAATAAACTCCAGATTCTGAGGTATCAATTGCAGGAAGAAGCACGAAATTGGTTGCTTGACTTTGAAAGAAGCTTGAAATTTAGGAGACAAAATTTGGACTATGAGACTATTAAAAATGCTTTTCTATCTAGGTTTAAAAAAAGAGAAAGTCAAAGTGAGATTTGGGCGAAAATAGAAACTTGTGTTCAAAAAGATGATCAGTGTGTTGAGAATTTTGCTAGGGAGTTTGAAAGATTGTGGAATCGATGGAGTTTAACATTGTTAGAAGGTGAGATAGCCCTAGTAATGTTGAAGATAATGTATTTTGTAAATGGGTTAAAATTAGAAGATTGGAGAGTGAAATTAGAGGTAAAAAACCCTAAAACTTTTGAGGAAGCGGTGAAGATAGCTCAATATCAAGAGAGGAAGAGCAAAATAAAAAAAGAGTTAGGGTTTGATGAACCAAGGGAAAAGTTGAGTTCAAGGCAAGTTGAGAGAAAAGTTTTTGAGGAGCAAAGAGTTAGTTATGCCTATCCTGAGAGAGGTATACTATATTCTCTATTTAGGAGAGATGAGTTGACTTGTGAGAAATCAATTGAAGTATGTGAGGAGAAACTCCCTAGGGTGGTTGAGGAGAAAAATACTTGTTTGACTGATTGGAGTGAAGAGTCTAGAAGTGTGAATTCATACCCATTGACCATGGATACTTCTAGTCCAGTGATTAATGATTTAAATAAAGAAGAGGGATCGACTGATGATACTTTGGAGCTTAAGGATTTTAGAGATGAGCTAGAGATGGATCTGAGTTGTAAAGAAGAAAAGGAGAGACTATATTGTTTTAAGGACCAAGAGTTTTCATGTTCTTTGGGAGAGGATGAGAGTTAAGAAAGTTTTGATATTTCTGATGAGGGAAGGTGTGATGAAAATTCTGATAGTCATGGTAGTGTTGAAGAGAGTAAATATAATTTAGAGAGTGATATTGTTTGCCTTGGTGATAGTATAGATGGATATGATTGTTTGAAAGATGAAGAGAGAATAGAGGATGATTTTTTGAGTTTGTTAGAAGACCATGAGGGGGAGGGCTTGGAAACTGTAAGTTTTCAAGATGAAGTTAAGGGTTCGACTTTGTTGCCTAATGAGTTTGTGGAGATTTGTTGTGCGTTTGATGATCAAGAGAGTATTGAGGTTTTAGGTTTTGACTCATGTTGTGATTTTGGTGTTGGTGTTGTTGTCTCAATTGGGTCTTGTGAGTTGGTTGTTGATGGTTTGAGTAGCCCTGGAGAGGCTTTTGTTTGTGATGTTGATGATGTTGTTTTGAGTAGACCTAACCTCATGCTTCTTGATAGTTGTGTGGATGATTGTTTGGTTGTTTTAGGCAGCAATGTCGAAGAGAAAACTTCATTTGATAGTCTTGTAGTTTCTTTGAATTCTCCAGAAGTTTTTGATGAAGTTTGTGATGATTCTGATTGGGGTTTTGAGGATATTGAGAGTGACATTGATGAGGATGTGAGAGAAAATTTGAATAAGTCTTTAAAAAGGATTGAGAACATGAGGGAAGAGCAGTTTAAAATCAAGAAAATAGAGTTGGAAGAGGTTTGTGAGGAGGTACTTGGGGATTTGATAGTTAAGGAGTCTTTGGTTGAGGTTTTAGACCCAAAATTGTTGTATTGTGAAGATGTTATTTGTGATGATGTAGAGGTGAAAGTTTCTTCAGTTTCTTGTGAGGTTTCTTGTAAGGATACTATGGAAGGTGTTTACCACTCTTTGTGTGTAAAAGACTCGATGGAGTCTTGTATTGTTGATGAGTTGAGTGATGTGGCTGGGTGTCCTGGAGTGACCCCATTTGTCGATGTTGTTGGTTTTTGTGGTGTTATGAGTCCAGAGTTGACTCCTTTTGATGATGTGTTTGATTTGGAGATTGAGTTGGGAGATCCTTACATAGTATCTTTAGGAGAAGTTGTAGATGAATCAGTGGATGAATTTGAGATTGGCAACAAAGAAAGGGTCAAAACTTTATTTAGAGACTCTAAAAGTAACATGGTTTTTCCTAGGGAGGATGGGTGGGATATGAAGATTTTGGATTATGGTTGGGATTTGAAGAATTTGGAGGATGATGTATTTTCCTTAGATGGAGAGGATTGTCTCAAGGATTTTGATGAGAATTTCATGGATGAGTTTTGTCTACCTGTAAAGGAGTTGTTTGAGAGAAATGTGCCATTTGTGTTTGTTGAGAAGATTGTGGATAGATCGTTGGATTTGATTTTTGATTGGCTCATAAATGTTGCATCGTTTTATAAAAACAACTACTGCACATGAATGTTTGCAGACTAGGGGGAGGGCTAAATATGTCAAGTGTTTTTCCGAAAACTGAAATCCCCTAGTCAAATTGTAGTTAGGTTTGATTTTTGCTAGCTTAGTTATTTGCATGACAGTTTGTTTTGTTATTTCATAGTTGGATTTCTTATGTTTGTTTAGCCTAGGATTTGTTTATGTCATTTTGTTTGATTTATTGAGTGTAAAACTTGATAGCCTTGGTCGAGCTTGGTATTTTTTTGAACAGGATGAAGTAGGAGTTTGTTATTAGCTACTGAACATTGAGGAACAAGGTATGTTTTCTTATTGAGACTTTTGCACATCACGGGGATAATGGATTCACGAGTACTTCACGTTGCACTTGTTGATGCAATGCACACGGGGGTCGTCTCCTATTCTTATCAAATACTTCCATGCCATGGGTTGGGATTATGCACAATTTGTACCATCATTGAGCACTAGCACAGCATGAGGTCCGCTGTAACTATATGCAGTAAATTTTAGATGCACGCGTACATGAGAGAGCACCTATCATTGAGCACACACAATTTTTGCGCGCACCATTTGGGATGTTCATCACAAAGTTAGGAACTTCTGGTTCAGAGTGTAAGGTGGTTGGGAGAGTTTGAGGGTCGTGAAGGACGCCATCAATTGTGAGATGGGTTGTTCTTATATGGTCAACATCTTGAGGACCATCATTTTCTAGAGTGATTGTGAGATTTTGGATGGGTGGAGCGGAGTATATCATATCTTTTTTATGAGAATTGAGAGGTGAGGATAAGGAATTTTAAATTAATCAAGAAATTATGTTTACATTTTGCATGACGCACAAGCACATGTAGATAGTCTAGGCACAATTTCTTCAATGCATACATTATTTTTGTGTGTAGCATCGATTGATTGTTTGCATATCATGGATCCAACATTGCATATTTTTCTAAATCATGAATGATTGGACACGGAGTTCATTTCAAAAAACCATATTTTTGCTAAGGCACACTGCATAAAAAAACAGGTTCATATCCAGAGAATGTTTATTTTGAAGACTCAAGGATCAAAGGAAAAGATCGTACGTTTTACATCGTCAGCGAGTATTTTTTGAAGAAAAAGAGGACATGTGTGTTGAACGTATGTGCAATTACAAGAACAATAGGCCAAGGAAGGGAATAAGTTGTCCAAGATAAAAGATGGAGAAAAAATAATGCGATTTATGAAAATCAATATTTTTGCCCGATTATGATGGATTTTCGTAATTATGCTTGCGTTGGCTTGTCGACCAGATACATTCCAATCATTTTGAGTACCCAAACAACTATATTCGGAGTTCAAATGACGAAGTTATGATCCAAACAAGTTGCAAACATGCATAAAGCAGAAAAAAACGAAAATAGTGAAAAGCAACAGAAAAGCAAAAGCCAAAAGCTGGAAGCAAAAAGCCTAATGTGTGTGAGTGTGGATAGAAAACTATGTAAGGAGAGGAGATTGAAGAGTTAAGGGCCTTCCCCCCTTGATTACAATTATACTATGTGAGAGAGGAGAGTGGAGGGTCGCATGCTAGAGTGAGCTCTTGTCATGCCAATTTGAAAGTTGGAGCTTTTGGGTGTCAAAGCGCCAAGCATCAGCTCAAGGTTGTTAAGGTACGAGAATATATTTCTCTTGGTTTGTTTTTGAATTATTGGTATTTCCATTGTGTGGTTGTGTAATGCTCTACCCGCATACGGGTTTTAAATTTTTTGTGAGCTATAAGAGGCATTGTTTATTGTTTTGCTTTTCATGGTGTATTGTCAAATATTTGAATTTTTCAAGTTGTGTTGTGCATCCAACAAAGTCAATTATCCCAACCTGCACTCCTTAACGTCTTGTTATCGAGTTGTGAGAGAGGCTTGCTCTCGATCACCGCTCGTGCAACAATGTGTGATGCCCCTCCTCCTAATCGTCGTCATTGTTGTCTTCATCATCATCATCATTGTCTTCTTCTACTTCCCCACCCTCTCGTTAGTTGGCGGCATCGACAGGGGGGATGTAAAAAAATTTCAAATGATTGTAATTATTTTTAGGGGGGGTCCTATGGGACACAAAAAGGAGGGGGGGGATCATTATAGGAATAAAAAATATTCATGCACAACATGGATATTACTAATTAAAGTATGCTTTCTAAATGTGATATAATTGTTTTTTGATCTATCCATGTTGCTTTTATATTCTTGTTAACCACGTGTGATTGCTTGCATCATTTAGAGCAAAAAAAAGTTAGAAATTAGAAGTAATTTTTCATAAAATTAATTATTTATAATTTATCCAAACTTGGTTATCCTCATTTGGCCAATCATCATTGTATGAGATTATTGTAGCCTTAAGTTCATGCACGGCCACTACTATTTTAGGTTGTGGGGGTTCCATGGCTTCCTTGAGTTATGCTTTAGCCTTTGGATACACATCAACTCTATGATGAGTTTTTTAGTGATAGGTTCTTGCACAATATCTGTATGTCTCTTCAAAGCTTGATATGAAGTTTTTTAGTCCCTCAATTTGTCTTTCTATAGTACCTAGAAATAGGGGCTAGAGTAAGTGATTTTGGGGTAACTTATGTGTAAACGGGCTTTATAGTGAGCTTAACATAAAATATTTAGGTCGAATGAATAGAGAAGCATTAGTATGAACACACCATATTGATTTTATGTCTGATGCTACAATTAACCTTATCCATCTCTCCCAAATCAATCACACCATCTAATTCCTCGTTATCTCTTGGTCTCACACCTTAAGGGGCACAATCTAGCCCAAATCATGTATGGGTGTGATTTCTTACCCAAAGAGAGAAGTTCAAATATATGTTTTTTGGCTTAGAGGGCCAGGGAGGGGAAACCAAAACATGCTACTCCTCTTCACTCTTTTTTTAATTCCAAAAAAGTAGATTTATTTTGAAATTTGCTTCATTAGTTGTGCCTTTCTTCCAAAAAGCTAATTTCATTCTTCTATTTTTTCCAAAAGCAAATTAAGAAGGTTTTTTTATCTCACTTTTTTCCCTCCTATCATTAATTTATTGTATGAAAATGCATTTGCACCTATTCCTTATATATTTAGCCTAAAAGTGTGCTCATGGTATTGAATCTAGATACCATAAAATCATAGAGTGTCTAACTTTTTGAGAATAACTCTTCTACACAAATTGTTTCACTTTTTTTAAACATTAAATGCCTCATTTTACTTTTTTGGATTTTTATCTATTTCAAATTCAAGTTATATTTACCAATTATACTTATGTTTAACAAAATGTAAACGTGAAAATGTGCTAGTAATTCATTGTTTTTAGTGGAAACACTTAATTTATACTTGGTACACATCAAGTTAATTATTTTAAAATATTATATCATTTAATTAATACCAATCACATAATGGAGACTATTACATCCTCTCCTTGATGAAAATTTGAGATGTCCTCATAAAACTGATAGTATTCTTTGTAAAGTGTAGCCTTATCTACCAATAACATCATCTTTAGGATAGTCCTTCCACTTTATAATATGTTCTCTTAGAGTTTGATTTCTTATAGATTTATCTCTTGTCTCAAGGATACTTTCTACTTGCATTCCATGAATCTCTTGATCAAGTATGCCTATTTGCTATTCATCAAGTATATGTTTAGAATAAGGTACATAAGGCTAAAGTAGACTCACATGGAATACATTATACACCTTGAGATGGGGTGGAAATTTGTGTTTATAGACTTGCTTCCCTGTCACCTTGATTACTTCATAAGGTCTAGAATATCTCAGAATAAGCTTCTTATACTTTGTGTTCATAGGCTTGCTTTTCCTTCACCTTGATTACTTATGTTAACATTATTTTGAGAAGGCTAAAGTCAAGGAAGGTTGAAGCAAAGTCAAAAGCACAAGTATCAAATATTATTTTTGGAGCTTTAGTGATTATTTTGGGGCACTTTATTATTTTCTATACTTCATGGATACATCATTGTCATGGATGTATCATTTTGTGAGAGTTGGGCTCACAAACCCGTGCATGTTGTATTTATTACCCACAGTTGTTATGTGGATTGCACACATGGATATGTGACTAGAACAATATAGGCTATGTCTATTTATACTAATATATAAGCATGCTTCAAGGATGGGTTGGGCCTAGATCCCACAAAGTGGGTAGACTGCCTAAAGCATTAGGAGAAATATGGACTCTCTTTTTTGCTCCTTAAGGGGTTTCTCTCACCTCTCTCTCTCTCTCTAAAAAGAGATTCTAAAATAATATTATGATAAGAGATCTTCTACAACCAAGCAAACCTTCTGTTTGTATTTTCAATAGATTTCACATATTATTTTATTCCCAAAATGTAGGATAAGGTTACTTTTTCTCAAAATCCTCATAACTTAAAAAATAAAATTCTATTTTCTCTAAAAACGGAGCAAATAATTAATATATGACACTTTAATGACCTCATGACTTTTCAACATGAAAATATATTATAATCATTCTCATTCTTGATTCTTAAAAGGGCGGAAGTTAAAAAACGATATAAAATGACATACACATAATATTTTAAGATTATTTTTTACCTAGAGACACCTTTTTGACTCGAGAATTTCCTTGTAAATTTTTATCTTTTTTGGACAAGTATATGCCTATTTTTGGGCTTTTTTCTAGTTTTGTCTGAAATTTTGTGTACTCTTCTCCTTCGCTCTAGAATATAGTTTCTTACAAAAGGAATTCTTCTGAAGCAACACTTAGTACTATCTATAACACTCTCTACCCTGCTACAAGCAATCTCACGAGTGGTTTTGAGAGCATTTGCTAAAATCAAATAATCTCTATCTACAACACTCTTTACCCTACTACAAGCAATCTCCCTCTTCAGTACTATGCTATAAGATATCTTCCTCTTCAACACTTTATACTACGAGCAATCAAGTGATAATGGATGTATCTTTATTTTTTAAATCTCTATGATATTATTATTCTTCATAGTTGTTTTTTAATCATTAACTGTCATTTCAGAGAGAGAGAGAGAGAGAGAGAGAGAGAGAGAGAGAGAGAGAGAGAGAGAGAGAGAGAGAGAGAGAGAGAGAGAGAGAGAGAGAGAGAGAGAGAGAGAGAGGAGGGGGGAGGGAGAAGGGGGGAAAGAGAGGGCTGTGCGAGATGAACTAAGAAAATAAGTGATAGAGTGACAAAGAGTAAATTAGGGTAGAAGATAAGATGATGTTATTGTTCTCTATTAGCCAAGCTTCTGTATAAATGTGTTTAAATATCTTTGATCAATTCACAGAGAGAGAGAGAGAGAGAGAGAGAGAGAGAGAGAGAGAGAGAGAGAATATTTTGGATAGAATAGAAGATAAGATTGGATGCTAATTAGAAGTAGATTAAAAGCTAAGATTACATGTAGATTAGGGGTTGATTAGGGTCTATCATAACTGAAATCAAGAGAAAGAGACAAGATCCAACTAGGTCAAAAAGAACACAAATATAGTGAATCAAAGGGGTGTAATTGTGTGATTTGAATGTTATGCCAAAGGATTATGCTTCAAGTGTAGTGAGAAATGGTCATCCGACCATAAGTCCAAGTGTAAGGCTATGAATTTGAAGGTTAGCATGATTTTTGAAGATGATTCTGATGTTGAACCTATTGAGGGAAGTCTAGCACAGCTTGAAGGCTCTGCTACTCGAGAAGAGATGTATGAAAATGAAGAGAGTATCCATGATAAGTTTTATGACCCAATGGATGGCTTTCCTTTTGATCTGGGCAGTCATTACATGGATGATTCTTGGACTGATTTACATCCCTCGCTATGTTCCATATCAAATGATGCATGGAGTGGTTCAAGAGGGGACAATACCCTATGCCTCAAAGGCCAAATCAATGGAAGGACCGCTCATATACTCATTGATACGGGAAGCACACATAGCTTCATTAATTTCAAATCACTCAATGGGTTAAAATTGAGTACACATGATATGCCTTCTTCCCTCAAAATCCAAGTGGCAAATGGATATTTTGAAAATAGCAATCAATGCTACCCAAATGTTTATATTACTCTATCTCCATTTTTAACTACGTCAGTGAGTTTGATTGCATTAGAAATGGATCCCATTGACATTATACTTGGTTGCAATTGGCTGAAATCTTTGGGCAGATTTACTATGGATCTTAACAAGCTGGAAATGGAATCTCAATATTGTGGATAGCAAATAACTCTACATGGCGTTGAGAAGAAGAAAATGGAGGTGATCAGCCCCAAGAAGATTAAAAAGGAGATAAATGCAAATGCATGCATGTTCACTATTCTTCTTTCAAAGATTGATGAGGATTAGCCCTCTCCTCCTACTCATGAAATAGATCCATGTCTTTACAAGTTGTTGAAGGATTATGATGATATTTTTCAGTCACCTACTTCTCTTCCTCCCAAAAGAGAAGTGGATCATCCTATAGACTTGTTGCCCAACACCAAGCCTATTAACAAACCACCATATCACCTCTCCAAAGTGGAAAGGGAAGAGGTAGAGCGCCAAGTGAAAGAGCTTTTAGAAATGGGTCTCATCAAGGAAAGCCAATCGCCTTTTGCCTCTTCGGTCCTTCTTGTAAAGAAGAAAGATGGCTCTTTTTGCATGTGTATTGACTACCACGATCTTAACAAGGTCACTATCAAGAATAGGTATCCAATACCTCGAATAGATGACCTCCTAGATGAATTGAAGGATGCTAAGGTGTTCTCCAAGATTGATTTGAGATCAAGGTATCATCAAATACGCATGAAGGAAAGGGATAAGTTTAAAACAGCCTTTAGGATGGAAAGAGGCCTCTATCAATTCATGGTTATGCATTTTGGTTTATCCAATGCTCTTGCCACATTCCAATCTCTTATGAATACTATACTTCAGTCCTTGCTATTTCAGACATTTTTGGTATTCTTTGATGACATTTTGATCTATAGCAAGAGCAAAGAGGACCATTTACAGCATGTAAAAGAGGTCTTTAATATATTGAGGAAGCACAAAATATTTGCCAAGGCGACTAAGTGTTCATTCATGACAAAGGAAGTGGAATACTTAGGTCAGATAGTGGGATAAGATGGAATCAAAGTGGATCCTAAGAAGGTGCAATGCATCAAAGAATGGCCTACTCCAACTAATGCCACTTCTTTAAGAGGCTTTCTTGGGTTATCATCCTTTTACCGTAGGTTTATGAAGAATTATGCTCATATTGCAGCTCCTCTTATCGATCGGCTGAAAAAAGAGGCCTTCTTTTGAGACAAAATTACCAACAAGAGATTTAATGAGCTGAAGTGATTGCTTGTTTCAGCACCAATACTAGTTTGCCCTGATTTTTCCAAGACTTTTACCATCTATGTGGATGCTAGTGGTAGAGGTTTAGGGGCTGTTTTGGTTCGGGAGCATAGTGTCATTACATTTGAGAGCAGAAAATTCGATGATAAAGAGAGGGAGATGCATGTGTACGAGCAAGAGATGCTTGCTATTCTACATGCAATCAAGAAATGGCATCATTATCTCTATGGAACACATTTTAAAGTCAAGCGATCACAGGGTGTTGAGGTTTTTTCTCTCACAGCCCAACCTTTCTAAAGAGATGGATGGCTACCTTGCAGTCATATGATTTTGAAATAGCATACATGGTTGGAAAGGATAACATTGTGGCTGATACATTATTTAGAATGTGGGCATGCAATTTATCTATAGTGTCTACAATTTATAAGGATTGGGTAAACGACATCCAAGAAGAATATGTGCTGGATGAGTATGTTGTCTAGATTTTATAGAAATTACAGCAAGGACATGATGAAGAATTTCCAAATTTCAAAGTGCATAATGGACTCTTATGGTTTAAGGGTAAAGTGTACTTGGTTTCTAACAGTAAATTCAAGCTAAAAGTGCTCCATGAGATGCACTCATCACCAATGGCTGGTCATTTGGGTCTTTTCAAGACCTTTGACAAGGTCCATAAAAGTTTTTATTGGAAGGGTTTATGGAAGGACGTCAAGGAGCATGTATCTTAGTGTTTAGAGTGCCAACAAAATAAGGATTCCACCTTATTACTAGCCGGACTCCTTCAACCTTTACATATTCCTACGGGAAAATGGACCAACATTTCCATGGACTTTATAATGGGATTACCTACTACTAGTCATGGATGGAATAGTTTCTATGTGGTTGTTGATAGATTGACTAAATCAATCCACTTTATTCCAACCAAAATACAATATTTAGCAAGGCAAGTGGCTGAGAAATTTATGGAAGGTATGTTCAAGCTGCATGGTATGCCAATGAGAATAGTGTTGGATAGAGATACAAAATTCACGGGCAACTTTTGGAGAAGTCTATTATCTTCTATGGGTACTTTTCTCACTCCTAGTACAGCCTATCACCCCCAAACTGATGGGTAAACTGTAATATTTTTGCCTGAAATTTTAAAGAATTTTGACCACTCCACGCCTCGCGCAAAAAGCAGTGCTAAGTCATCTCCCGCAACGAAATAATGTTAGTGACTAAGTCCTTACCCTGCGCGCATGATAATAAACCCCAACTGCGTTGTGCAAATAAGGCCGAGGCAAAAACCCACAAGTTGCACGAGAACACCCTTCACGGGAAAGACAAGTGGATAATGGATAAGAATTTTTCAATTTTTTTTATGATAACCCCCTCCCCTCAGTCGATGCATGGTAAGGAGAGGGAGTGTGAGAAAAAGCATGAGTCGTGGAGGGCATGGGGAGTGGCATGCAGCCCAACTCATGAGGGGCTATCCCTCCCCCCTTAGCCTATATAAACTCTCCCTTGGAGCTTGCCTCTCCCTTCTCCCAATCAACGCTCCTTTCTCTCTCCACGACCTTATCTCAGAAATAGAAGCATAGAAGCTTTTTTTTGGAAGCTTCTAAAGTAAAGCCTCCATAGCCCCTTTTCACCCATGCCTCCCCTGGAATTGAAAGGTTAAGTCTCCAAGGCCCTGGTCCTGTGCGGGGGAGGGAGATAACGGACAAACATCGATTCAATTCGCGGAGTGATTCAAAGAAGAGTTACTAGGATGGAATTACTGCATCCAATGGCCCACAAACAAAAGACACGAGGTGCACACGCGGGAGCTGTGACTCCGAGTTCGTGTGTGGACAACACCCCGAACCCCAATGCCCAGGTTCTTAGAAGTTTAATTCCGCATAAAAGAAATGCATTGGGCACGTTTAAATTTCATGAGGAAGTTATGAATGCAATTATTCATTCGTCTTACAAGTTTTAGTTGCATGTTGCACTTTGCTTACATTTCCAAGAAGCTTAAGGAAGTGTTTCGTAAGTTACAAACTTACATTCCTATTCCGCCGGCTGCCCAATTGCAATATTTCTTGCATAGATTGAATTTCAATATTCAGATACAATTGAGCAGTGTGGCTTTGGTTGATTAAGACACCGCCATTACACGGGAAGAAGGAGTAGAAGCACGATTACAAACGGCCTACTCCTCTCGAATAAACCTTAATGCAGGTTTAGTACTTCCAGGCAATTTACCATTGACAAATGGAAGTCAAGGAATACCTATGAATAACCCTAATGGGAGAGGAAGCATGGTTCAAAATGTACCTTTGCTGCCAACTCCTCCCAGTGTGACTATGCCTATGGCTAGTCAGTTGGCTCCACCAAATATACCATGGAAGCTGACTTTGAGAGGGCAACTGTTCATGCCGCTCTTCACAAGAAAGGGCCGAATCGCCAATTCTCGGTGATTCAGACTCCATCGGATTATCAAGGTAAAGGCTTTGGAACCTTGATTGCTTGTGGTAGCACACATTTCTTTATTTCACCAGTTTATGGAAAAAGATTAGGAATAGCCACAAAAGATGCACCCACCTTGCTTATGGAATTAGCAAATGTTCGTGAGGTCACTTGCACCAAACAAACTGCTAAGGTGGAATTCCTAGTGGGAGGAAAGTCAACTTCCGTTAGATTCAGGGTTATGAACCTAGGTATCCATGAGTGTTTGCTTGGAATGGATTGGCTTAAACCTAATGATGCCCACATTCACTGTGGAAAGGGCCAAGTTTCCTTTCGAAATTCTAAAGGGGAGTTGGTTACAACTCAAGGAGAGACTGGGAAGCCAAAAATTCAACTGGCCAAAGCATCTCAGATAATAAAAGGAGTTAGAAAGGGGCTACTTGTCTATTTGATTAAGCTAAATAAGCTAGATCACAATCAGGAGTCTAGGGAAGAACCTTCACGGCTAAAGGAGTACGCATATGTATTTCCTGAAGAGCTGACATAACTTCTGCCTCAAAGGGAAGTTGATCATGAAATTAAGCTAGTGCCAAGAGTTGCACCAATTGCAAAGAGACCATACAGAATGTCCATTCCAAAAGCGATTGAGCTAAAGGAGCAACTCAAGCAACTGTTAGACCAAGGCTACATCTATCCTAGCAGTTCGCCATGGGGAGCTCCAGTGCTATTCCAAAAGAAGAAAGATGGAATGCTTCGGCTATGTATTGATCATAGAGGGTTGAATCAATCAACCATTAAGAACAAATACCCTATTCTAAGAATAGATGAACTTCTTGACCGTCTTCAAGGTGCGAAGATCTTCTCCAAGTTTGATCTGAGGTCTGGATATTATCAGACAAGGATCAAGGAAGAGGATATCCCAAAGATGGCATTTAGCACAAGATATGGACACTTTGAGTTCCTGGTCTTGTCATTCGGGCTGACAAATGCTCCTGCTATCTTTCACAGGCTAATGCAAGATATCTTTAGGCCATATCTTGATGACTTCGTACTCGTCTTCTTCGACGATATCTTAGTTTACTCCAAACCGGAAGAAGATCATGAACCCCAGCTTCGCATTGTCCTTGAAATAATTAGGGCACACAAGCTTTATGCTAAGAAGAAGAAGTGTGCATTTTTCAAGCGACAGATTGAATATCTGGGATTCATTGTATCAGGGGAAGGAATTTCGGTAGATGCGGCCAAGGTCAGAGACGTTCTAGAATGGCCAACACCAACAACTGTCAAAGAAATACGTAGTTTTCTTGGATTGACAGGATGGTACAGGGTCTTTATCAAAAACTATGCCTTGATTGCAGCACCTCTGACGGATCTACTAAAGAAGCAAACATCAATTGTATGGTCAACTGCTGAACAATCCAGCTTTGACAAACTAAAGCACAGTTTGGTATCAACACCTATCCTAAAACTTTCAGATCTTAGTAAGGAGTTTGAAGTGATAACTGATGTTAGCACACTTGCCCTAGGATGTGTGCTTATGCAAGAAGGTCATCCTATAGAATACTCTTCAAGGAAACTGAAAAGCCATGAAAGGAATTATGCTACCCACCATCTGGAGTTGTTAGCTATCATCCATGCTCTCAAGCTTTGGAGACACTACTTGTTGGGTAACAAGTTTACCCTAGTGACGGATCATAGAAGTCTTAAATGGATTTTTACCCAGAATGAGCTCAACATGAGGCAACGTCAATGGATTGAAGTGCTGGAGGAGTATGATTTTGAAATCAAATACCGGCTTGGAAAGGAGAATGTAGTTGTCGATGCACTCAGTCACAAGGCATTTCTGAATTCTCTGATTTTACAAGATCCATCAACAGCCAGATCTCTAGCCACAAAGGTATCCATGCCAAACAACCCAATTCTTGAGCTAGCTAGAGAAGAGGCATGCCATGATCCAACCTATCAAAAGTTGCTAAGGGAGATCCCCATCAAGGATCAAGACTTGAAGCTATAGGCAAAGTATCTAGAATTCTCTATCAATACTGGACTTGTCTACTATAGAACAAGATTATGTATATTGGTAAGCCAGTCACTCAAGTAGAAAATACTTTGGGAAGCTCATGACTCCCCTTTTTCAGGACATCTTGGCGATGCCAAGACCCTCAATGCAGTTAGAAAGAGCTATTATTGGGAGAGGCTTAAAGGTGACGTTCTTAAATATGTCATTGAGTGTTTGTCTTGTCAATGCATTAAGGCTGAACATGTCAAAATGCCAGGGAAGTTACAACCAATTGACATTCCCCAAATGAAATGGGAATTCATTAGTACGGACTTTGTTATTGGCCTGCCCCAAGTTCAAGGAGGATACAACTCTATTATGGTTGTGGTTGATATGCTCACCAAGGTTGCGCATCTTATTCCTGTTAAGACAAATTATAAAGCCTTAGACATCGCAAGGTTATTTATCAAGGAGATATTCAAACTGCATGGGTTACCAAGAAGAATCATTAGTGATCGAGACTCTCTCTTCACATTACATTTCTAGAGGGCTATCTTCGAAGACATTGGGACTCAACTCTGTTTCAGTATAGCTTACCATCCCCAAACCGATGGTCAAATGGAGCGAGTCAACCAAGTTATTGAGGATATGCTAAGGGCACACTACTATCATGAACCTAAGAAGTGGATTCAATATTTTCCATTGGTTGAGTTTTCCTACAATGCTTCTTACCAACAAAGCATTCAGATGACCCATTTTCAAGCATTGTATGGGCATGATTATCATAGTCATTTAAACCTCTCAGATCCAACCTTGAGGGTTGAAGCCTCAAAGCAGATACTGGAAGATATGGATGACCAAATCAAGTCAATAAGACAGGACATCCCAGCTACCAAGGACAGACAAAAGGCATATGTAGATTTGAAACGTCAAGATAGATCCTTCGTTGAAGGAGATATGGTCTTCATTCGCGTACGTCCAAAGAAGAGTTCCCTAACCTTGGGTGAATTCAAGAAGCTAAGTCCAAGGTATTGTGAACCCTACAAGATTCTCAAGTGCCTAGGGCCTAATGCTTACAGATTGCAACTCCTTGAGAACCTGAAAGTTCATAATGTATTCCATATCAGCCTACTGAAAAAGTATGTGCCTAACCCTAGACACATACTTGATGATCAACAAGTTGTAATGCCTAGCCAAGGAGTCCTTGAGCTACGGCCTGACAAGATCTTAGATGTTAGGGAGAGGCAATTGAGATCCAGAACCTTGAGAGAATACCTCGTCCAATGGAAAGATTATCCTGAAGAGGATGCCACTTGGATGGATGAAAGTACTCTCAACCAACAATACCCCTAGTACTCTCAACCAACAATATCCTGAAGAGGATGCCACTTGGATGGATGAAAGTACTCTCAACCAACAATACCCCCACTTCTTCTTGAGATGAGGACATCTCGATTCCTCTAAGGGGGAGAGAATGTAATATTTCCGCCTGAAATATTAAAGAATTTTGACCACTACACACCCCGCGCAAAAAGTAGTGCGAAGTCATCTCCTACAATGGAATAATGTTAGTGGCTAAGTCCTTACCCCGCGCGTGCAATAGTAAACCCCAACCGCATTGTGCAAATAAGGCCGAGGCCAAAACCCGCAAGCCGCACGAGAACACCCTTCGTGGGAAAGGCAAGTGGATAATGAATAATAATTTTGAAAATTTTTTAATGATAACCCCCTCCCCTCAGTCGATGCATGGCAAGGAGAGAGAGTGTGAGAAAAAGCATGAGTCGTGGAGGGCATGGGGAGTGGCATGCAGCCCAAATCATGAGGGGCTATCCCTCTCCCCCTTAGCCTATATAAACTCTCCCTTGGAGCTTGGGGGGAAGAGAGGGAGGGCCATGCTAACAGAGGAGCGCCACCGTGCCATGTTGCCGCTAGGGTCTGCTGCCATTGCTTGCTGCATCACGCTGTGTTGCTGCCCGCCTCGTCACCATCGCCATCACAGTCGTCATCCTCTCCCTTCTCCCAATCAATGCTTCTTTCTCTCTCCATGACCTTATCTGGGAAATAGAAGCATAGAAGCTTTTTTTTGGAAGCTTCTAAAGTAAAGCCTCCATAGCCCCTTTTTACCCTTGCCTCCCCCGGAATTCAAAGGCTAAGTCTCCAAGGCCCTGGTCCTATGTGGGGGAGGGAGATAACGTACAGACGTCGATTCAATTCGCGGAGTGATTCATAAGAGAGTTACTTGGACGGAATTACTGCATCCAATGGCCCCCAAACAAAAGACGTGAGGTGCACATGCGGGAGCTGCTACTCCGAGTTTGCATGTGGACAACACCCCGAACCCTAATGCCCAGGTTCTTAGAAGTTTAATTCCGCATAAAAGGAATGCATTGGGCACGTTTAAATTTCATGAGGAAGTTATGAATGCAATTATTCATTTGTCTTACAAGTTTTAGTTGCATGTTACACTTTGCTTGCATTTCCACAGCTGCAATCCTAAATGCATATTGCATAGATTAAAAAGATGATTTTTTTTAAATGCATCCTTTTCTTCCTCGCAAGAAAGAACAAGCACTTAATGCATTTAGGCAATGATTCCCTAGATGTGATTTGTAGGAAATAATCGTCGACATCCATAAAAATGTTGTCCAAGTAATTACATTACATGGAAGAGATTTATGTGCCATGCATACTGCATGCAATGTTAATTGCATCCTAGGTTTGTTAAGTGTTGAAGGAAAAATTAAAATCATTAATGGTCTCATGATATTCATGAACTTCTTTATCGATATTGTTTTAGAAAAAGATGCATTTTATATTGAATCATGATTCAATGCATCAAACAGAGGGTTTATAGGTATAGTTCTTGATGCAATTCAATGTAGGATTTTATATGAGTTAGCCATGAATTGTCTATCATTATAGATTAGGCAAGGAAAAGAGATAGTCATTTTACATTTTATAGTTGCATAGAAGGAAAAAGTCAATGAATCACATATTTGCACGTAATGTGATGTCTTGCAACTATTTACACCTTTTATGACAAATATTAGCGTCTCTAAGAAAAGATCGTTTCTTATCGCAAGACAAGTAGATCGATTTAGCTAAATCATTTGTAATGGCATAACCCACATGGGATTCTTAAAAGCATAAATAGTTAAAACAACAAACACCTCAAAGTGCTAGCTAGGGTTTAGTCACGTTAAAATTCTTCCTAGTATCGCACTTGGGATGCCAAGTCAAGGCTTTCAATCCCAAATGTTTGAACCATGTTCATGGAACATTAGGGTTAGCTAAACGCCCATGCAACAATGATCTAGGGTTTTACCCTAAGGATTGAATGACCTAATACTAGACTTCCGATTGAGTTTAGAAACCCTAGGGCCAAACGTTGTCGGCCTAGTATGGTTAGGGTTGGGTTGGGTCAAGAGGACTCCCAAACCCTACATCTTGATCAAGCGTATTTCTTGACCAAGAAACACCGTTTGATGGGAGAAATGATCCCACAAGTTAGGTGGGACACTTGTGCAACAAGTTGCAACGTCGCATGGCTTTGTGTTTAAATCACAAGATAGATTTGCCACTCCTTGGAACAAGGTTGGCAGGTTCCAAGTACAAGCTTAATTTGCAAGAGGATGAGTAGTCATCCTACTATACTGAGTTGCCAAATTAGGGTAACGAGCAATTGACCAATCAAGTTAGGGCGATGAGGTTGCCTAGGATTTATTGTCTTAATTTAAGGAACCTAAGGTGGTTGTTAATTTGGGTTAATAGGGTATAAACCCTAAACCAAGGATAAAAGGGTAAACAAACAAACCCTTGGGGATCTTGCCAAGTCGCAATCGACCCCAAATCGAATGCTGGATGCGTTCGGAGAGAAGGATTCACTCCTTAGCAGTTGACCAAAATAAATGACCATTGGATTGATTGTGTTTGTACAGTTAGGAGCACTGTTTGTACTCTTTGCTGAAGGAACTAAAGATGGAAAAATAATTAATGCTTCAGGTTGAAGGCCTAGAGGGAGAGGCAGCATCAGTTACCCCCGATTGTCTGCCTGACCCTAACCAAGGGGGTTGTTAGCTGCGCCGAGTACGTGGAGTGAACCCACCGTGAGAAGTCTCTTTGTGGGTACTACTTGGAGCAAGAGGACGCTTGGGTGCCAGGGGGCTCTAGATGTAAATCCCTTGCCTCCGGGTCCTGCACAAGAGATTGATGTGACTCGGGATTGGATCTCGAGGCCCGCATACTAGTCTATGGGCGGAAACTTGGAATAGTGATCCCTGAGGATTGCTGAATTGCCTTCGCGCGGATTATGGATTAGCCTACATGCTGGATTATATGATGTTAGTGCTAAGATTACGTGAAGGAATCGGTGATTAATTGGTTTATTAAGAAAGCTGTTTTTGCATGTCAAACTAAATGTGATAGGTAATTAGACAACTAAAGCAACCCTGAGGAAAGAGCGGTGGATATGGCCATGGGTCCGTCCTACGGATGGGTGGTCCCAATTGGTCGGGAACTTTTCTCAAAGAATGCATTGCAATTCTTTGGACAACATTCAATGGGCGTCTAAGATTATCTTCTATATGAATCATGTCCATGAATTTGAATCATAAGTGTAAGCTCTGACATCACCCACCAACGTGAAACAATTGAGGGGATTCCTAGGCCATGTGGGTTACTACAGAAGGTTCATAGCCCATTTTGCAACAAAGGCAACCTCCTTTCACAAGCTTCTGAGGAAAGATGCAGAGTTTACTTGGACGGAAGAATGTGACAAAGCCTTCACCACTCTGAAGCAGTGTCTGATTGAGGCACCCATTCTGCAACCTCCTGATTGGACGAAGGAGTTTCATGTACACACTAATGCATCCATTGAAGGCTTAGTCGCAGTCCTCTGGTAGAAGGGCTCCTCAAAGCTGGATCAACCCATCTATTATGGAACCGAAAAGTCACTGATAGGGAATGGAACTATACAGTGACAGAGCTTGAGTGCTTGGCAATGGTGTTTGCCCTAGAGAAGTTCCGCCACTATCTGCTGTCCACCCACTTTAAATTTTATGTGGATCATGAGGCCCTGTCCTTCCTGATGAACAAAGCAGACGTGAAAGGAAAAATGATGAGATGGCTCCTTCTATTTCAGGAGTTCAACTTTGAGGTGATTACTAAGCCTGGTCATTCCCATGTTCTGGGGTGGCTGATCATCTGTCGCGTATCCCACAAACTGCAGATGAGGAGCAGGATGATCCAGACCTCCCTGATACTTCCCTATTCCTGGTAGAAACTGTAACCCCCTGGTATGTAGACATTGCCAATCTGCTCTCAACCCAACAGTACCCTCCTAGTATTTCTAGTCAGGAAAGGAAGAAGCTTATGTTAGAATCAGCCCCCTACACCCTGCTAGGCGGTGCACTGTACAAGAAAGGCAAAGATGAAGTGCTTAGAAGATGTGTTGTAGGAGACAAGTTTGGGATTGTTTTGAAGGCTTTCCATGACGAGCCATGTGGAGGACACTTTGCAGGAGAAGTCACAGCTAGGATGGCTCTGCTAGCAGGATACTGGTGGCCTACCATTCACAAGGATACCTATGATTACTGTAAAAGATGTGATGCTTGTCAGAGGATGGGGAAACCTACCAAAACAAGTGCCATGCCACTGCAACCTATCCTTCCCTTGAAGCCGTTTGAGAAGTGGGGCATCGACTTCGTCGGCCTGATCGATCCTCCTACCAGAAGGAAGCAGAACAGATACATCCTCGTATGTACGGATTATGTCACAAAGTAGTGTGAAGCTAAAGCCCTAAAGCGGGACGATAGTAACAGCGTGGCCCTGTTCATGTACGAGAATATCCCCATATCTTCCGCAATAATGGCAATCTTTATCCCTGTTAGACTGTTCATGTGACTGCCAAGAACCACCTCTGCCTCTAGGTGATCTCCCCTTGCCTCTAAAGGTTCCAGATCCTTGTTGTCCTTGTGTATTTGAGCTATGCCAAGCATTTTGCTACTGCTGTCCATATGTGTTTCGAGTGTCTCCTTGACTCCGAAAGTTTCCATGAGCTCTACCACCTCTAGCTCATTGACAATGTCTCTGCCTTGAGATGTGTTTGAACCTGTATTTAAGCCAAGCTTTACTTCTTCATGTAGCAACAGTGCAAGTAACTCATCCCAATCAGGGGGTTTTGTTCTCACAGAAATAGACGTATCAAATGCCTTATACTCCTTGCCTAACCCATTCAATGTCACTATAATCATATCATCATTTGAAACACGAGATCCAATAGTAGCCAATTGGTTAGCTATGGTCTTTATTTTAGTTGTGTATGCTTGAATGCTCCTGCCCTTCCTAGACATGTTGTTGAGCTACTGCTTCAGTTGTATCTTTCTTCCATGCGTGACATTACCATAATTCTTCACATGAGTGCATCCCAAGCATCCTTTGGGGGATAACAATTGGTAATCTACATAGCCATTGCATCAGAAATGCTTAAAGAAAACCAATGCAGTGCTTTACTAGCTCTTTCTGACCACTGTCAGTGAGCTCTCTGCTGTTCTTGTATAGGATTCTCTTCAGGAAATTCAGCCTTAGCTTCAGCCCTCATACATAAATCGCAATAGCCTCTACTGCCGATCAAAAAGTTTTGCATCCTAAACTTCCATAGAGCAAAGTTTTTGTTATCAAGCTTCTCTCCCACAATTTGAATGATATCATTAGTGGCTTGAGCATTTGCCATATTTGCAACTAAGGTATTCAATGCTATATGTAATCTGTAAGTGCTTAACTCCCTGCAGTTTAGGAACAATTTTCTTGCAATTCAGGAATAAAATTCCTACAATTTGAAAATAGTCTTCCTGCAGTTCAAGAACAATTTCCTGCAGTTCAAGAATAGTTTCCTGCATAGTTTAGGACAAGTTTTCCTGACAACCTACTTGCTATAAATTGTATTTTAACAATTTAAAACAAATCAACTGAGCATAAACCAAGCTCAAATTAGTTCAAAACATTCTATGGTAGTGGCAAAATATCCCAAAAACAAACTATGTCCATACAAGCATCAATAGATGTATAGAGCTGATGTTGTGAGGTGCCCGCCCATCGGCGTTCCAGGCACTCTTTTAGCGGTCTATCGAGAAACAAATCTAAGCGTCGCTGCCCGGCACTCCCAAGGAATGTTCCTAGTTTTGTCGCCTAGGGTTTCCCGAATCCGCCTCGCAACGGAACGTTTACGACCGAACCCACTAGGATCGACCTGAAATTCGGGTTTCTAGTTGTCAAGGTCTCCTATTAGCATTCTAGCATCGGGTTTTGGACATCCTACTTTACGCAGAGATACCCAGCCCGAAGCAGATCTATGCCGCACTTGGCTCAAGGAGAATGGGAAACGAGAGGGATGCGTTGCTCAACCTCTCTGCCCATAGGGCATAGTCCCATTCCGGTCCCCTAAAACGGCATGAATCGGGTTCTAACCTATCAATACCTAAAGGTCGAATGACGATAAAAACTTGTGAGAAGCCTCCTAGTTCTCTGGGACCACCCTGCCATAGGATGGACCCGTCGGGGGTTCCGCCCACCCGCTTCCCTTAATAGCTTTAGTTTTCTAATTAGGTCCTACCACATTTATGTGTGACACTTAAAATCAGCTTCATTAATTAAGCCTTTTAGGGAACAAGGTTCATTCGCGTAAATTATAGCACAGACACGAAAACAGAGCAAAGCAATCTATTGACAAACAAGATCAAACAAGTTCCTTAACTTGTCTTCAAGTTAATCTTTGTCTCCCGCCCATACAGGAGAAATTATGTTTCGCTTCTGTCCAACAGAAGTATCCCTTCTGGCCTGCAGAAGTAACTGGTCCAATTCATATGGCACCAAAACTCAATCCTTTATCTAGAATAGGATCTCCCAACATGCCCAGATGTTGGGGGCCACGGAGGTCTTCAACTCCATTCTTGACCTAGCAAGGGGTGTCCAGAGCTCCAACTGACCCACAAGCTGTCTAGGAGCGAAACATCATTCCCGTGGTTGGCCTTTTCACCACTCGACCTTCGGCCCATGAATCGAGCAGTGCCCTCTCGGGTTACTACGCGGTGCGACCATGGAGGTGATCCACCCGTACAATATATCATTCCTTAATTAAATCCTTTAAGAGTCAAGCACAAACAAGGCATTCAACCTAATATCATTTTCCAAGAAAACATTCCTTTATTCCTACTTGTCATCACAGACCCTTGCCATGCATTTATCATAAATCACAAGCACTTGGAATAATCATCCAAACCACAACTAACAACCAGTTGAATGTAAAAACATTTAGGATGTTGTTAGATCAATCAACAAAACCAATTGCATTCTTTCCAAACAATGCAAGAATAGACGATTTAACATTTCCATCGTATATTTGCTCTCCCCCTTGGGATCTAAGAGCAATACCATGCAAACATGTTCTTAACACTTCCTTCCTTCGGCTAGGGCATATGTTAAGGGTTCAAACACTATTCATGATGTAAGTTCTATAGGTCACTTACCTTGATTGATAACCCAACCCTGAATTTGGATTGGCAAAAGTCATCGTTATCCAACGGATCTCAAGACATCCTAGTTTTAACCCTTATGATCAGTTTCTTGTACTAGCTCTTAGTCAAGTCATGAGGCAAATAGAAATTTATCCTCATATATCAAACATGTTATAGGCATAACGTGTAAATACTTAATAAGATAAGTGTGAGATGATCTCAAGTAATTAGACTCTAATAGACCGTGCATTGAGCTAGAATCTAGTTTTTCTTAATATTCGGGCTCTTAGGCTAAGTACCTTTGAAGTATCTAACTTTCAACTAGTACTATCTATTCTTGATTCTCAATGTCATATTCTTTTAGTAATTATACTATTTATAACCCTTGACTATACTTTAATCTAGCACTTGTATGCCCAATCTTTTAATGTCGTTCTTTTTTACGACTATACCATTCATAACGTTTGACTGATTCTTCCTTGTAATTGCTCTACTAGCAAATACGTCATATGTAACTGGATGCAATTATCTACCCTTGATATATGCACTTCGCAAACTCCATCTTCCGAATAGGTGAGATGAAAATTATCCTTTCCCATTACCTATACTCGTGCAATAGTATGGAGCCTAACGAATCTCATACGAGAATCCAAGCAAGCATCTATCAATTTGAAAATACATTACTTACGACCGGAACCGCAGTTGGATTGATAGTGATGCCTTTGCCCGAAACCTTGTTGTTGGTTGCGGGATTGTCATCCACACGCGACATCCTTTGCTTGGAGGCCATCGTCTGCAAATAGACTCAAGAGATTAAGAAGGTAGAATATATTCAAGATGGAAGATCGTAAGAGAAGATGGTTAAGTCGAGGACCGAGATAGAGGGAATTGAGCTGATTCTCTTCCTTGCAGCCTCTCGGGGTGACTCTCTTCTCTCTCTCTCTCTCTCTCTCTCTCAAGCTCTCTTTCAAGCTCTTCCTCACAATCTCTTGGAGGGGTATCCTTCTCTCTACCTCTCTCTCGCAGCCTCTCGGTGTCTCCTTATGCTTTTTATGCCTCTCCCATGCCTCATATTTATAGTGAATTAGAGAAGAGGGCTTGTGGTTGAGAAGTGGAGCTCTTTGTGGAGGGAGATCTTGAAAGATCAGTGATCTGATGCTCAGATCATAAATCTGATGGTTCCATTGGCTCCGAAAGGGGGGTAAAACTCCAAGACACTTGGTTAGAAAGCTCTCAGTTCACTCCTTCTTCTTTTCTCTGTTCGAAGTGCTGTCTACTGCCTGTAAACTGCGATCGCGGCGCGCGCCATTTCGCCAGTCACTTTTCTTTATTTTTCTTTTTATAAAATCTTCAAACTAACTAAAATATCACTTGTCTTTTCTTTTTAAATGACATCCAGTTCTAAAAATCTCCATATCTTTTTCTTTTAGGATAATATCTAAAGTATCTAAAATATACTAGTTTTATCCAAAATCTAATTTTTTGGACCTTCCAAACTATACACATGAACTTAGTGATTAATATAACTCATAAGTCTCGTTCACGTTATAATTTACGTGAAGGGTAGCTACGGTCTTTGCCAATTCGAGAAAAATATCGAATTTACGACTCTTGATTTTTCTAAATAAAATATCTTAAATTAAATAAAAATTATCAATAATTAATGTTAGTTAGTTTTTACCTTAGTTAGTCTTTAGTTAGTAATCTTACTAACTTATTAATTGACTAACTAACTTACGAACCAACCAACTAACTTTTATTGTGCGGAGATATTACAGATGTTGACATTCACTAGACTTTTCCATAGACATGCAAGTAGCCTATTATGACCATCAGCATAAAATCTACAATAATCAAGGTATTCTCAACTAAAAATATCCTTAAACCACCATAGACATGTCCCAGTATTGGGGATTCAATATGTGGCCAAACAAGCATCAATGTTTGTACTCTATGCAAGTAGCAGTACCAAATACAGCCAGTCCACTACTATAACTAGTAGTATTTTCTCTGTTAAAATAAGAGTATTCAGACCTCAAAACAACCCCAAAATATCTCATTCAGTTTCCACTCTATGCAGGAGTTAATACATGTCCAATTGGTCAGAATATATTACATGTATGTCAAGTGAAGATGATACGTATCCTTCTTGCAAATAATAATCAGTCAATACCCTGGTATAACCAGCAACAAATCAATCCAAACTTTGGACTTTCAACACTCATAGTATCTCAAAAAGCGTCTACCACTCAAGTGGTATGATCCAAGCATTTGTCAGTAGCAAATAAGCATCATAGATACTTTAACCCTGTAGGTATATTGTTTCCAAATTCAAGACATCAACCAATTCACTATTTCCAACTTGCAAATAAGCTCCAAAACTGAGCATTTAACACTCCAATATCATGCTCAAATGCATGATAATAAGTTCATATACATTGTTAGGATGAAAGCCACTAGTGTCTTGGAACCACCTACTGTTTATTGCAGTAAACAACCAATCTACACAGGTCTGTGCTAAATATCTCAAAATCTACGAGGAATTTGAAAAAAATTTCTTCTGCAAAGTTGTAGACCATGCTGAAATGGTCAAGATTCATGGGTCATTTCTCCAAAATCCATTTCTGCAGCAAGATATGGCTTTTTCAAAAAAACGGGCACAATATCCTTTTATGACGTTTTTTTGATATCTTATGTCTTGATGTCAAATGGCCACTGCTAAGCCTTCAGGCTTCAGGCATTTCGGCTCTGATACCATGTTTGATATTTAGAGGGAGAGAGAGAGACAAAGACATGGAGCTATAATAGAGAGTAGTGAACTCCCATTGTTCTTTACTTCTCATTCTTCCATAATGCTTACTAAAGTCTAATCACACGTAATTGAAAAAATCACACTAGGTCACTAACTGACCATACCATAATGCTTCTCATTCCTCCATAATGCTTACTAAAGTCTAATCACACTAGGTCACTAAACTGAGCATACCACTAACTGTGGTTGAGTCTGACCGACTCAGTTATTACACCACACATGTAGAGAGATAGATAAGACGATAGTTGTCGGTCATGTCGGTGATACTAATCATGAGCTTGATTCTCAATATCCTTAGTAATTCACCTATGGAAGAGGTGTCACAACCAATATTCTTGACACCTTCAGCACTTCCAAAGCACCTGAAGCCTAGGATTGAGGAGAAATATCTCAAAGATTTGGCCAATGAGATGGTGCATATAACCAATGAACTAAAGATGAAGTGCCTGATGAAGCTTGATCACAAGCTGACAGCCATCACACATGCGTACATCCATGTGGACATCGAAAGGCCAACACTAGAGCACACAAAGCTCATAGCCGAACCCCTGACGCTGGATAAGCAACAACATGTTTGCTTCAGCTATGTAGCTATCACTAAAGAAGTCATAAATGACATCCCAAAAGCCACAGCTAGAGAATCATGCTTGATATCCTCACTCTATACTACTCAATGTGTGACAAACAAGGAAAAAATCAAAGCAATCAAACGAAAAGGGAAAGGACAAGGTGACTTTGTGTAGAAATGGTACTCCAACCAAAGTTTGGTAGCCAAAATTGGCCACCGACTAATGACACTCGCTGAGCAAAGAAAAGCCCTTTGACATCAATACATGATCCCACGTACACTACCCCAACCACATTACGAGTGTTGGCATCGGTGGTCCATGAGGTCCACCTTTTTGCCACTATCTAAAAACATCCCTTGTATGATAAACTGCTTCTAGAAGAAGATCTACACGTGGCTTGTAGGCTAGGAGTAGGGAGCATGGTTCTTGATGTTAGTGTATATATGTTTTGTCTCACTCAAGGCCCTGCAATCTTCGATCTCTATGCTTCCCATCAATACAATCTCGACTTCTTCAGCTCCTTCCATCAAAGCCTACATGACATGAACCCTAAACTGTCTCTTGATTCTACAATAGAGTCACCCGAACCACCAGAGCAAGAGAAAAAAACCTCTAAGCACAACACCCACTTTGATAAGAAGCAATGGAGGCATGTTCTAATGGGTAAGGATAAGAGTCTAGAGCAAATGCCTGACCAGGAGCAATTGCCAATGCAATTGAATGAGGAGCTAAATGGAGGGGAATTAGTTGTAGAGCTAGACTCTCCAAAAAGAGAGGCAGTTATACCCTCAACCTAGCAAGGCTATTCAACAGGCTACAGCTATGTCCCATGAGGACACACTAGAGAAAGAAAATGTTGAGGCCAACCAATCACGTCAATGGCTAACCTAGTTCAGGGTTGCGAGTCTTCAAGGGATACACCTCGATTGCCTAAGAAAAAGAGGAGAAAATAATGAATACAACAACGACAATTGCAAGTGGCTGTAGACGTCAAGAAGATTGAGACCAAGAGTGCTGAAGAGCTGAGGAATAAAGCATCCGTCTTAGCTATGTCTAGCTATATCAACAAGTGTGGGATATAAAATAAGGCGGTGACTTTAGGCTGTGTGTAAATGGTCTATAGACCTTAGAGTGTTGTATTCACCTTAGTCATATGTGATGTGGAATAATGAATGAAATGAGATGAGGGTGTATGCCTCCTCTTTGTTGCTCCAACCCTTCTCTCTATCTCTCTATTAACAATGCTTGAAATGGAGTCATTTGAATACTCTTGTGATATGACACATTGTAAGAAAATTCTACTAAGGGCAAATACTATATCTACCTTGTCGATTCTCTGGAACAGTGAGCTCTTAGTATTAAATGACTTGATTAACCCACTCTCTTTGACCATCCATTTCGGGATGGTAAGCTATGCTAAAGGAAAGTTGGGTTCCAATTACTTCAAATACGCTTCTCCAAAAATGTGACGTAAATAGAGAGTCGTGATCATAATGATCCATTTAGGCAATCCATGAAGTCTAAAGATTTCTTTCACAAATAGTCGTGCAATATCTGAAGCTTTGTAGTTGGTTAAATGATAGATGCAATTCCCTAGGACTCAAGTTCAAGAAGAGGACATCTCATATCCTCTTTAAGAGGCCATGGTATGGAACATACTAGTGATAACCAGCAATGTATGTTAAATTAGCAGTTCAATGAAATGCAAGTTTCAGGAGACCATGGAAACTTTAGAGGCATGGGAGCTGTAGAGGAAGAGGTGGATGGCAAAAGAGAGGTTCTAAAAATTCTTGTATTTTTTGACATTATTATGGCAAAACAAGTCATATTGTAGCCCAATGTTATGCTAAGAAGGATGATATCTGCAGTGGTAAATTACAGCAAGGAAACTATGCATCATCTTCACGATAGAATGAAGACAAAACTAAATGTCTATTTGTTATTCATTCTTCTTCTTCTCCTCTCTCTCCCTCTTCTTCTCCTTCTTCTTCTCCTTCTCTCTCTCCCTCTTCTCCTTCTTCCTCTTCTCCTCTCTCTCCCTCTTCTTCTCCTTCTTCTTCTTCTCCTCTCTCTCCATCTTCTTCTCCTTCTTCTTCTCCTCTCACTCCCTCTTCTTCTCCTTCTTTTCCCTCTCTCTCTCTTCTTCTCCTTCTTCTTCTTCTCCTTCTCTCTCTTCTCTCCCTCTCCCTCTCTTCTCTCCTTCTTTCTCCTTCCCTCTATCCCTCTTCTTATTCTCCTCCTTTCTCCTTCTCTCCTTCACACTGATCACCGGGGGGTGGGGGGATAGTTGTTGGGCACACAAGGAGGGTGGGTGTCTTCCGATGGAGCCCAGGGAGCCGAAATGGGACTATGCCCTACGGGCAAAGAGGTCGAGCGATGCCTCCCTCTTGTTTCCCATTCTCTTTGAACCAAGTGCGGTATGAGTCTGCTTGGGTCCAGTTGTATCTACACAAAGTGGAGCGGCTGTCAACAGATGCTAGAAGGCTGTTAGGAAGACTCGACTGCTAGGAACCTAGAATTTAGGTCGATCCTGTTGGGACGGCCGGATAAGTTCCATTGCGGGGTAGACTCAAGAGACCCTAGTTGGCAAACCCCATGTCATTCCTTGGGAGTGCCGTGTGGTGTCTTCTAGATTGATCTCTCGATGGGATGCTAAGACGTGTCCCGCAATTTGAGGGGCCACTTACATTCATTGAAAATAATCACTTCCAATGTTTCAAATTCTCACCCATTCCTCTCTAATCTGACATTGAACTGTTTGCCTTTTGTCTCTCATGAGTTTGGTAGCAACAGTGGGCAAAGAGAGAATAGCATGTGTGTTCCTTAAGGGAGGGGATAATATAGAGAAAAGGTGGGTATTAATTTGGGTGGGGGAAACATTGAGCTAGGGGGTTCTTAACTTCAGAGAACCCCCAGATTAACTTGTCGCCCTGTGGCTATTAAAGAGAAGGGATATTGGGGGGGTTGGAGGTGGCACACGTGTGCCCCTCTCCCCCATCAAATTCATCATCCTCGCCATCTTCATGCCCTATGATCCTCGGAGGACCCACCACTTCCACATCACCCCTTTTACCATCATGATCTCCTCCTCCACCCTCGTCAACCGCCATTTAGCTCCCCCATCCCTTTGCCAGAGGGGCGACGTTGCCAAGGATGGGGTCATAATTTTTTTTTGTTTTAAATTGATTTTTTAAAGGGGGGGTCCTTACACATTGCAGAATATTACATCCTTCCCCCCCTTAAGGAATTGAGATGTCCTCATCTTGAAAGGAATTGGGGGTATTGTTGGTTGAGAGCACTCTCGTTAATCCATGTGGCATCTTCTTCTGGATAGTCCTTCCATTGGATGAGTACTCTTTGAGGGTCCTACTCCTTAATCTTTTTTCTCGGGTGTCTAAGATTCTATTTGGCTAGAGCTCAAGGACTCCTTGGCTTGGCATTACAACTTGTTGATCATTGAGCAGATGGCTAGGATTGGATACATATTTCTTTAGTAGGCTAATCATGAAATACATTGTAAATCTTTACGCTCTTGGGGAGTTGGAGTTTGTAGGCATTGGGCCCTAGGCACTTGAGGATCTTGTAGGGTCCACAATACCTTGGACTCAGTTTCTTAAATTCTCCAAGGAACTCTTCTTGGGTCGTACACGAATAAAAACCATATCCCCTTCTTTGAAGAGTCACTCTTGTCTATTTAGATCTGCAGAGGCTTTCTGTCTATCCTTGGCAGCTCTAATGTCTTGTCTAATGGCCTTGACCTACTCATCCATTTCCTCGAGCATCTTCTTGGAAGCTTCTACCCTTAAGGTAGGATCTGAAAAGTTCAATGGAGTACGACAATCAAATTCTTGGAAAGATGTCATTTGAATGCTTTGTTGGTAGGAAGCATTATAGGCAAACTCAACCAATGGTAGATATTGTATCCATTTATTAGGCTCATGACAGCAATATGCCCTAAGAATATCTTCAATGACTTGGTTAACTCTCTTCGTTTGGCCATCAGTTTTTTTGAGGGTGATAGGCTTATTGAAACATAGTTGAGTCCAAATGGCCTCGAATATCCCTCTCCAGAAATGAGATGTGAAGAGGGAATCTGGTCATTAACAATCCTTCTAGGCAATCCATGGAGTCTAAATATCTCCTTGATGAATAGTCTCGCAATATTTGAAGCTTTGTAGTTTTTTTTGACTGGAATGAGGTGTGTAACCTTGGTGAGCATATCTACTATAACCATAATTGAATTGTATCCTCCTTGATCTGAAGGTAATCCAACCACAAAGTCCATGTTGATAAATTCCCACTTCATTTGGGGAATTTCAAGAAGTTGCAACTTCCCAGGCATCTTGACATGCTCTGCCTTAATGCATTGGCAAGACAAACACTCCATGACATATTTGAGTACATATCCCTTAAGCCTTTCCCAATGGTAGCTCTTCTTGACTGTGTTGAGGGTTTTGATGTATCCGGAATGGCCTGAAAGGGGGAGTCATGTTCTTCCCAGAGCATTCTTTGTTTGAGTTTCTTACTTGAGGGTATGCATAACCTTATCCTAAAATAGACAAGTATTCCATCGATAGATAATTCTTGATACTTGACCTTGGTCTGGGGTTTTGGTCCTTTTCCAAAATCTCCTTCATCATCTTCAAATATTTAGGGTCATGGCTAGCTTCCTCGACTATTTCAAGGATAGGATTGCTAGGTAATGACACCATGGTTGCCAATGATTCTGCCATCAAGGATTCCTCCATAATAAGAGAGTTGAGGAATGCTTTGCAACCTAAGGCATCAACGACTACATTCTCTTTGCCAAGCTGATACCTGATCTCAAAGTCATATTCCTGCAGAACCTCAATCTAACGATGTTGCCTCATACGGAGGTCAGTCTAGGCGAAGATCCATTTAAGGCTCTTATGGTCCATGACCAAAGAGAATTTGTTACCAAGCAAATAGTGTCACCAAATTTTGAGAGTATGAATAACTAATAGTAACTTGAGGTTGTTGGTAGCAAATTCCTTTCATGGGTTTTTAGCTTTTTGAGGAATTAGGATGACCTTGTTGCATTAGTACACAGCCTAGTGCAAGTGAACTAGCATCTATGACAACTTAAAATTCCTTACTCAAATCAGGGAGTTTTAGAATCGGTGTTGTCAATAAGCTATGCTTGAGTTGATTAAAACTTGATTGTTCAATGGGCATCCACACTATGGCAACCTATTTTTTCACCAAATTTGTGAGGGGTGTTGCAATTAAGGCATAAACCTTAATGAAGATCCTGTACCAGTCTGTTAATCCAAGAAAGCTACACACTTCTTTAACAGTAGTTGGTGGAGGCCACTCTTGGACATCTTTAACCTTTGTAGGATCTACAGAGGTTCCTTCGTTTGACACAATAAATCCAATTTATTCGATCTACCTCTTGAGGAAGACACACTTTTTCTTCTTAGCATAGAGCGTATGAGTCCTCGTGGTCTCAAGGATAATGCAAACTTGGGATTCATGATCTCTTCTTCCTTGGAATAAACCAAGGTGTCATTAAAGAAGACAAGTACAAAATTATTGAGATATGGTCTAAAAATGTCCTACATTAGCCTGTTAAAGGTGGGAGAGGCATTAGTCAATGCAAAAGACATAACTATGAATTCAAAATTATATATTTGGTGTTGAACACCATCTTAGGAATATCCTCTTCCTTGACGCAGATTTGGTAGTATCCTGACCTCAAATCAATATTGGAGAAGATTTTTGCTCCCTGCAATCGATCAACTAACTCGTCTATCCTTGGAATGGGGTATTTATTTTTTATGGTTACTTGGTTCAGGCCTCTATAATCGATGCAAAGGTGAAGTGTACCATCCTTCTTCAAGATTGGCGCCCCCCAAGGAGAGTTGATGGGGCATATGTACCCTTGGTCCAATAGCTAGAGTTGTTTCTTTAACTCAATACCTTCAGGAATGGACATCTTGTACAACTTTTTTGCGATAGTCGTAGCTCTTCATATTAGCTTAATCTCATAATCCACTTTCCTAGGTGGTGGTAATTCAGTCAATTCTTCTAGAAACACATCCGCATACTCTTTTAGCCATGATCGTTCTTCATTGGAGTCCTCTACATATTCTAGCTTGTTTAGCTTGATCAAATAGATGGGTAATCCTTTTCTAATCCCTTGAGCTATCCACGTTGCCTTGGCTAAATAGATCTTTGGTTTACCTGCTTCCCCTTGAGTTGTGACTAACTCACCTTTAGGATTTTAGAAAAGAGACTTGCCCTTTCCCACAATGGATGTGAGCATCATTGGGGATTAGCCAATCCATCCTGAGAAGGCACTCATGGACTCCTAGGTTCATTACCCTAAACTTAATAGGTGTGGGCTTGTTTCCAAGTAGGAATTCCACCTTAGGAGTTTGTTTAGTGCAAGTGATTTCTCACCCATTCACTAGTTGGACAAGCAAGGTGGATGCAGCCACTGTGGCTATCCCTAACCTTCTTGCACAAGTTGGTGAAATGAAAGAATGAGTGCTGCCACAATCAATCAAGGTTTTAAATTTCTTACCTTGGTAATCTCATGGTGTTTGGATCACCAAGAATTGGCGGTTTGAGCCCTTTTTATGGAGAGCAGCATGAATGCATGCCCTCTCAATCTTAGCTTCCATGGACGGGTCTTTGTTGAGATATTTGCAATCACACCTATTGTGGCCTCTTTGTATGAGGCAGTTCTGGTTAGGACATGCAGGCTACAGGAATCCCATATGCACAGAGAGGGAAAACCGCTACCCATCTAGCAACTATAAAGCAATGTACTTGACTACCACTTTGTATATGGAATGAATACAATGTCATGATGCTTTGTACTTTTGGTTGTGTCTTGCCTTTGTCATTCCTACACAACATTGTGTTTATGATTCCAAGCTGCCATCTTGGAATCTAATTCACTTGTGTAACAGTTTGTCTCTACTTGTGTATGTCATTATGAGTTTGGTCTTCATCTTCCATCTGCCATGCTTTAGATCCCACATCTTTTGACATGGTATCAGAGCCCTGTTGGGCATGGAATGACTTCCTTATCTACTATCTCAGTCCCTCTTAACCTCAAGTCAACTCAATGATCTTATCCCTCAACTCATCTCCACTTGCTCCACCTTGGCAGCCATAGCCAGGTGGTCTGCACCTATCTTCCGTCAAGCTTCTATAACTTTCTCTACAGGGCATATCTCTCCACACTCCCTTTTGAAGATTTATTTCTTGACTCCCAAGGCTTCCCTGTATCACATCAATCCATGATATTTGACTATCTAGAGCTCAGCATTGTCACTTCTGTCAATTGCTACCATAACCTCAAACTGTGGTCTGTAGGACATACCCTTCATTAGTACTTGGATCTCTCTCTAGAGTCAATATCTTTACAAGACTCCTTCTAAGGATATTTTTCTAACCTCAAGTCACTCCCTCTTGTAGCCTTAAAGCCTAACATTACTACCCAAACATCCCGACATTACAAGAATTTGTGATCGATGTTAGAACTGCACTTGTTCATGTTCTCCAGCTATGCGCATCGTGAATCAACAATGATTTGGATGATTAGCATAGAGCTTTTATAGAGCATAAAGAGAGCTTCATTTCCATAAAAAAATTTCAAAATGATCCATTGTAGCTCCTAGAATTTGTGAAAAACCAGGAAGCCATAGCCAAACTTCACTAAAGCTTCAATTTTCTTCATTTTCTCACTGCTCTTGGCACACTCAAGCTCCTACCACTCTAAATTGAGTAATCACTCTGTGTTTAGCAAATATTTCATAAACCAATCATCAAGCTTTGGAAGATTTGGAGAAATCAAAGCTCAACAAGACAACATCATTGCTACTACAAGTCTCAAGCTCTTCAATTTCTCTCTCTTTTCAGTGAAGTAGAGTTCCTACCACTCAAGATCTGCTACAACACTCAATCTCTAGCAAATATTTAATTGATTCACCATCAAGGAGGGGTTTCAAGCTGAAGGGGTAACATCAAACACCAAGCAACAAGAATCATCATCTTCAAAACCATATTATCTTTTGATTCTACATAGTGGGATTGACACTGCCCCATCACTTGTGCTTGTTAGCACATTCAAGAATCAATTCACTACTGATTTATCTCAGATTTGAAACTGATTTTCAATGACAAACATGAAATTTTTCATGAAGATGCCATTCATAAAGAGAAGTGCAACCATTTTTACTCACTTGTACCACATAGAAGATGTACTTTCTCTACTTGCACGTAAAAATGGAGTTGTGAGCATTCAAGTGCCATCAATGTATTCATTTGAAGAAATTGAAGACATGCCTACTACCTTGGAGAAAGTAGTCATTTCTGTTGCCTCAAAGACAATTATATCTTTGCTTGAGGGGGACATGGACATGAAGACTAGTGCAAGCAAAGAAGACCATGAAGAAAAGGACCCAAAGAGCAAAGTGAAGAACAAGTACAAGATCAAAAAGAGCAAGCTCGACTACATTGACAAGAAGACCTATAATAAATTGAAGATCTATGCGAAAAGAAATGCTAAAAACTGCAAGGGCCTAACTGTCCTTGATCCAAATTTTTACTAGACTTTTTAGCCTTGTAATGCCTAGCCTAAATTTCTTTATCATAAGCTTGTAAACTCCTAGTGTAGCCTTGTACTACAACCTGTGTACACTTTGTGAGGCCCCTCTTACAACCTCTAGATGACCATCATGTTTGTGGTACCCACACTTAGCCTTTTCTACGATAGCCTCTGGTGTTTTGCCATGTTTATGGTGTGCCCACACTTTGATGGGACCTAAAACGGGCCGGCATTGGCTCATGCACTAGCCAAACCTCTATCATGTGCTCAACAACCCCACGGCCTCGTGGCCAGGAGCATGGATGACACATACATCATCTTCTCAAACATTTGGCGTTTGTATCACGTCTCGTAGTCCAACTCTAACCCAACTAACACTCCTCAAAGGGAGTCTCAACACATTGCCAAATAGCACAAAGCACAAACATAGGAGGTCCTCCCACGGCTGACTGGCGCTACCTCACTGCGACTCTCCTACACCTTGGGGATTGGCCCCTCGATGTGTCGCTAAACATATATAACACATTATCGCACACAAAATTCTCTCTTTTATGATTTGCGTATTTCTAGGAGATATATCATGCTTCCTCACTTTACTTTCCCCTAGACCCAACGCCTAGCCTACAGCTTGGACAACCTTACTCACTCAACGTTGGTCATATTCCTAGAAAACAATTGCCATGCATCCAGTAGGTATTGTCTGACACCTTTGAAATTTCATGCTTCATGCAAATTGTGAATGTCCACGTGCTCAAACAATTAAGAAAATCAGCATTGGTGCTTAGTGCAAAAGCATTCTTTCAATGAAGTTGACTATTGCTCATATGCTGTATTGCATGAACCTAGCACCGAGAAACCCTCGTGCTACTAGGTCCTTAATTTTTAATTATCAACCAATCTATATGATATGCATAAAAACCAGCAAGCTTTCTATCATTTCATTCAGCATTTAAACACTTTTTATACACTCTACCCCCTCACCCATTTAGGTTATGCATGGTGCATAGGTTTAGGATTCATTTTTCATATTTTTATTGTATAAAAAGCCATAAAAACTCACTAAAACATAAAGGTAGTGCTGAACTAAGGCTAAACCTCATACTTCAGACCCCCTATACATCCATAAACATGAATATTATTTTTCCTTAAATTTTGGCACTCAAAATCCATTTTTTCCCTATTTTTTCCTTATTTTCACTAATTTTCTTGTATTTTTTGCAATATTTAATGACTGAAAATTCAAAATTAGTTATGGGTTGTGGCCCTTAGGTTCATTTGCAGCAAAAAGACCAGTTTAGTTGGTGTGTCTTATTATATTTTCCATTGATATCTCAAAAACACCCAATTTTCCCATATTTTGCATATTTACGGGTTTTTGACTACTAATTTCATCCACAACACTTATGATTTTCTGATTTTTTGATCATAAATAGTTGGAAGACATTGCAAACAACATTGTAATGCATAATCATCTCATGGGAACAAGTATTCATGAAGCAAATTGCATAAAAACACCATTTCCTTTGTAGAAATGAGATTACTGTGCTTTGCGGGTTGCGGGTTTTTATTTGCCATATCTCGGGACTGATTTCCAGACACCATTAATGCTCATGACAGTCCACAATTAGCAATCTTCAATCTTCTTACACCATGGAGCAATCCGGTCTTTATTGGACAAGCATTCATCATCCATTCTTCTTCCTCTTCTTCACCACATGAATCTGCCTTTAGGAGAGAGAGAGGGAGGAGAGAGAAAGACTGAAATCAGAATTCTTCACAGAGACCGTCAATGGAGGAGTGAAGCACGGCGATAGAGTCAACATCCAGGGGGGATTGAAGCCCCATGATCATTGATGTGGGTTGTGTGCAGCAGCCATGCTCCATTGATCAACAATGGGGCGCATTTTTCGGCGCCTTCCTGATCATGATTTCTTCATCCTCTCTCTCTCCACGATTTACATGCCACATTTCATGTGGCATAAGTTGTCCAATGCCCAAAGGTCACCTCTCATTTGGCCAAACTTTTGTCCACCTCTTCGCATCTTGACCGGTTTCTTGGCCATTTCCTTGTCCGGACTCAGATTTGAGCTCTAAAAAATCCTGGGCGTCCGGCTTGGCATCCTACATTGGACGGTAACTCGTGTCAACCCACACGACTATCTGAAAAATTATGAAAAATCAACAAGTGTCGCTCGGGCGCCTTTAAAGCACTTTGGCGCTTAAAATCATCCTAGATTGAGCCGTAGCCTTCGACATTGAATATTTTCCCCTTAACATTCATAATTTTTAGCTATTTTTAAGCACTTCTCGGCACCAAAATTCCGCTCTCATTGGTGACCACGGGATAGGGCGACTCAGCCCGTTGAATCCCACACCATATCTGCACATAAACAAGCAAAGGAAGCATCAAGCTGATACAAAACAAATATGCAATAAGACACAGCACAATGCTCACCCTACCCCCTGACAAAACCAAGGCATGACATCCACAAGGAGTAGGCCTAGCATCATCTGATAGAAGATCCGAAGCTAGTCACTAACCAACCGCTCCAACACGGCCAAACGAAAAAGAACTGTCAAAGAGGTTGCCCTACGTGGTGGTCTGAACTACCTACCTAACTAAGGACAACACATCCAGGAACTCCTACTAGGCGAGGACTCCTGTAGCCTGTTCAAGAAGTATTTGCTTTCAGCATATTTCTTCTTTTAGGGTTTTTATGTTTCATACTCGGGTATGTAAAAAGGAGGGAGTTGAGCGTAGTGACCCAAGGAGAATAGGGCATCGGGCTCAGGTCCTGTCTTGGTACCCAAGAACCTACCAAGCCCTTGCAAGGCGACACTTAATCCTTTTCTAACGCTCACTTTTATTTTTGCTCCAACCTTCCTTATTTCCTTCTTTTTCCAACATGAGGCCACCCCTAAGAAGACAAGGCATCGGCCCCAGGTCTGACTCGTCCCCAGGAACCTACCAGGCCTTCACAAGGCAATGATCATCTGCTTATAAGTTTTTCTTTCTTTTCTTTTCTATTTTTATAGGGGTTAGAACCCCTTTTTACACACCTTTGTATTTATTTATTTTCTTGAAGATATTCAGGGTGTTATTTCCCTTTATCATCATTATTTTTCTTCTGGTAGGCTTCTCTAACTGCCTCACAACTAACAGGAACTCTTAGAATAGCTGCCTAGTAGGCTAGCAGAACAGGGTCACTAGAACTCCCTTCTAAGATAGGTCTTAATGCCTGAAAATATCTTTACAAGAGGTAATGACTACTCTGACCTCCCTCAAACATAATGAACCTAAACCTCGGGACTTCATGCCTTTGAGGCCGGTCCCCAACAAGAAACGAAAAACCCCTTTACAAGTACACAACCACATATATCATAAAAACCACAGTACTCATAAAGAATAGATATCACCTAGATAGGGCCACAAGAAGCGTCGATGCCACGACAAAGGCTCCCTCCAGCTCCACGGAATCTGTCAAGCACAGGACTCAAACAAGAAACTATTAACCGCACCTGCACTAAACAGACAACGGACACTCTTGGCCTAATGAAATCAAACACTTCACTACAAAACTAAATCGGCCCTCTTGGCCTAATGAAATTAAGCGTCTTCGAAGATGAGGACATCTCGAGTTCTCTAAGGGGGAGAGGATGTAATATACCGCCCCCCACATAAACCCTCCCTAATTTTAAGGAGAAGATGGTAGTCCCAACAATGTGGAAAGGGAAAGGATGGAGTCAAGGACGATGGGAGATGCCGACGTGGAGGAGGAGGTCGAGGTGACAATGTGGTAGGGAGAGAAGATGACAGCAAGGGGAAGGAGGGGGAGGCCACGGGCCTACTCTTGCCGCCATGTAGCTTGAAAAGTGGTGGGGGGGAGGAAAGACACCACCACTACACGTCCTCTCTTCACCCTCCCCCCCAATAATAACCCCCCTCCTTATTGTATCAACCCCCCCAATCATCGAATGCGGGATATGAGGCCTTAGGGAGAAGGCTTAATGGCCTAAACGTTGGAAGAGAGAGAGAGAGAGAGAGAGAGAGAGAGAGAGAGAGAGAGAGAGAGAGAGAGAGAGAGAGAGAGAGAGAGAGAGAGAGAGGTGAGTAGAGAGAAATAAAGAGAGAGGGAGAAGAAGAGAAGAAGAAGAAGAGAAGAAGAAGAAGAAGAAAAGGAAGAAGAAGAAGAAGAAGAGCAGAAGAGAGAGAGAGAAAGAGAGAGAGGGGGGAAAGAGACCCTCTGAAGGAGATTCTCCTCTTCCGCTCCTTAGAGGGTGGCCACACGCGTGTTTCCTCTTCCTTCTTCCTTAGTTTATTTCTCTATCTCACAAGCTAGTTTTCCTAATTGCCCCCTCCCCACCCCCCCCCCCCCCCCTTCTGCTCAAGAGGTTACTGAAATTCCTACAAAATCACATTTTAGCAAGGAACATTGGGAATGGCCCCCAAGTGAAGAGTGTCAAGTGTGGGTGGAAATCCCACATCCCACAACAAAGCCTTGAGTGAGGAAATCACTACCAATCCAACTACGGTAGTATTGGTCGTAAGTAATATATTTTTGAATTAAAGGACTACTTGCTTTGATTTCCACACGTGGTGCATTAGGCCATACTATGTCACGTGAGAATAGGTTAATTGAAAGGATAAAGTCCATCTCAAATATTCGAGGATGAAGTTTGCAAAGTGCTTGTACCAAGGGAAGTTAACTGCCCTAGTTGCTATGTGACAAATCCATGCATATCATAAGCGGCATATAATATTTCTAATGTACTAAGCATTAAAAAGTCCTCACGATTATTCTTTACCTAGGACAATATTGTTAAGGCTCGCAGATGCACGTAGATGGTACATGCATGGGAAAGATGATATAAAACATACATCGATGGAGCCCCAAGAGAGACACCAAGGAAAAGGGCTGGTTTGTTGAGGTAGATGATGAGCCGATGTTGCCTTCCTTTTGATTTCTTTTATTCTCATCCAAACAAGACTGAATGTAGAATTTGGTACATTTGTTAGGGTAGTGACAAGAGTTGAAAATACTTTCCTTACAGCTTTCAAAAGTATTGCAATGGCATATTTTTTAACAAGTAGAGCTTGGACTAAAGCTAATTGAGCCATCAAATCCTTCATATGGGAAATGAACTTTCCCAAGTCTTCTCCTTACTTGTATTCCAAGCTGAAGAACTCTATTTTGAGGAAGATTTTGGAAATTTTTCCTCTTATACCATACAATTTCTCGAGCTCATCCCACTTCTCCTTTGTAGTTGCAACCTGGTCAATATGGTAAATTAAGGATTCATCCAGGTGCAACATTATTATGGCTTGGGCTCTTTCATCATCTTCTACAGTCATATGTATTTTTCTCCCTTTGATGAAGGGATAGTAATCCCTCTCCATCATTTTATATTTCATGAACACCTACCATGTATGGAAGTCTCTCTTATCAAACTTGTGGATTTTAAGCTTTACATCAACATAGGCCATGATAGGAAGGTCTTACCTATTGCACAAGTCAATGGCAGTGTCTAATCCTTTACAAGATGGGCTAAGGGCAGAAGCAATTAAAATGATGCTTTAATCCAAGTAAATAACATGCTAAAAGTAACTAATCTATACTTAGACAAATAAGAATTGATGAGAAAAAGGAAATGGTCTATGTGTTTATATCTGACACATATAATTACAATGATCAAGAGTGAGATTATGAGAGTTAAGAATTTAGGGGATATGAGAGCTAATCTCCTCAAGGCATCAGATATCTTCCACAATTGATTTGAACCAAGATTGTGACTAAGAAATGAAGCATTAGTGCTTACAATCACTTGTCTCAAGTTTATGCCTGACTTGAGATATGAAACGTACTTCCTAATTTCCATTAAGTGTATCCAACTTGAAGAGAGAGCTTTCAAATCTTCAATCAACTCTAGATAAGATTAATCAATGATTAGAATCAATGTTAGTGACTTCTAAGGTGATTAAAGTTGGAATGAGAAAGCTTGAAGCTTTATGGCTATGGCTAGCAAGACCCACAATTAGGGTTTTTCTCTATATGAGTAGCTGAGGAGGAATTTTAAGAAACCCTTTTAGAGTTAGATAGCTCACTTGGGGGGATAACAAAGCCCCATGGTAGCACAAATGATTGCATCCCCTTCAGCCCGCATCAATACTTCAAAATCCATGCTATCCAAAACTACATTGTTTCTGAAAAATATCAATGTTGAGCTCCTACATGCCCAATATCATGCTCTAATGTACCATGATTCTATGCCTTAAGGTGAAAAGAAAGTTCCTAGAAGAAACCTTATAGATACATTGTCTCTTTTTCTCTCCCCAGGTCCTCCACTGGCTAGTGGTAAGAACTGGCTTTGGTAGAGAGGAAGATTAAATGAGAAAAATGAGGTCTTCTTGTGCATTTAGGTCAAGATGGAGTTAGAAGAAATGTGCTTAGTTAGAGATGGCTCTGATACCATGTTGGAATATTAGAGTGAGAGTATAAAGCTATGTGCACAAGAGGGAGAAGAGAGCTCAAGTACAAGAAACAAATCTTGCTCAGTAAGTTGCTCAAGTACAATTGAGAAAGACTCTCTCTACCCTTGAGAGTGACCTCCATGCTCTTTATGTAGCCTCATTGTGGGCTAGGGTTAGGGTTTCCATTTTCCTTCAGTTTATTCACACCTAACCTTCCCTCATGCACCCTTTCTTATTCAAGACTCCCATGCTATACTTCTAACAATCATTGTGCATATTATGGCACTGTGACCAAATATGACCTAGCATGTAAGACGTGCCTTACAGCCATCGAGACTTATTGCGAGACTACCTGTGAGCCCCCTATGAGAATATCCTATGAAGTTGACTAGCTAAAAATCAAATGAAATTCATTCAAATGCATGGACACATTAGTCCCTTCATACAAAGGTCCATAAGTTGTTTCAACCAATACGTCTATGAAAAGCAAGACTTTGCTTGTTATAAAGATTGAATATCTTTTTCCATAACTGTCAAGCATTATCCTCAAGTGCCACAACATTGAAATAAGCATGTTTAGATAATGATAATATAAGAGTGGATTTACATAGGCCATCCAACTCATCCCAAGTATCCTGATCAATGCCTTTGGGCTCTACACTCTTGGTTTTCAATAGTCTAACATGCTTCTTTTGAACTAGCACCTGCATACCTATGTCTTCCACACCAATAGGTGAAATTAGTGCTATCAAGATTTTCTGTTGAAAATAGTACTATTATTCAAAGAATTAGCCATAACGATAGTATACCAATGCAAAATCCAAGAGAACGGTTGCTATAAATGATTGAAAATCAGTCCCCCCCCAATGCTCAAAATAGAAGGGAATACCAAAGTATAGAGTTGTCCACCAACTGTAATCAATAGATTGCCAAAGTACAATGTTTGCTCTCCAAGACACTACTAAAAAATATACTTACATAGCAATGCTGAAATAAAGATAGTAGTATATGTCAATCCAATTGTGGGAAAGTAGCTAAGAAAGAAAGCTCCCACTACCATGGATATTTGAGTAGCAACTGGGATGTGAACAATGCAACTAGCAGCGACTAAGCATAAACCATCAATACCAAAGACTATCACAAACTCAAAGTGTCAATAAACCATATATTCCATAAGAATGCAACTAGTAATGACTAAGCATAAACCAACGATACCAAAGACTATCACGAACTCAAAGTGTGAATAAACCATATATCCCATAAGCATATACATCATTACCAAATTGCTCATAGAGGTAAGTGTGGGTGTCCAAAGCATGCAAAATCAAATCAGCACAAGTGAAGGTAATTGCATCCAATAGCATACATGAAAGCATATATATGAACCAAGAGTCCCAGTGTCTCAAAAGAATCAAGCTCTATTAAGTAAGTATAAGCATCTCCCATTGGAAGTGAATCCAAAATGCAAAGTGAGAAGGGAAAGGTCAAGATATTTACATCAAAGCATCTAGGAAGCCCAAGTGTATCACAAATATATGTGGGAGCATAAGTGTCCAATGAAGCTTCAATACCTATAAATGAGTAAGCATAAAAGCTTAAAACAATTGATTAAAGCCCAAGGACATCAAATGTAGCTTAAATCCAAGTGCCAAATCATTTCATAACTATATTTGATCTCATACATCAATGCTAGACATCATCATAGACATGTGATATACCCAAAATACCATGTAGACACAACATGTATTCAAAGCATGAAGCTTACTATTATATGCTTGCTATCCAAAAAATTATAACAATAATAAAACTCTATAGAATGAAGCTAATTAATCTCTAAAAAATCCATATAACATTCCAAAGTATCACCATACCATCTGGGAACCAAAATAGCATCCCCATATAAGAAGTTGGCAAGATATATGTCTTTAATGTGAGAAATTGTTGATACTACCGTATCACACTAGCATAGGTATTAAAGGTGTGAGAAATGTAAATTTTGACACTTTTGACAACAATACAATTGCTATCTTTCATCTCACCTCCTTACTCATAGACTTCATGGCTTCTCTGTCTTGTTTCTTATCTTTCTAATATTTCTCTCTCATTCTCACTCATTCTATCTCCTCTTCTCTCTCTTCTACTCTCCTTTCTCTCACTTCTCATCCCTCTTCTTGACAAGTGGTATCAGAGGACTAGTCTTTGGTCTATTTGATTTAAACTTTATTTGGATTTTCTTCTCAAACTAGTTACATTCAGGTTACTCAAGGACAAGGTGTTAGCTTGGAATGGACATGTGCAAAGACCAAGGACAACCTAGTTAGAGCTAAATCGAGTACATGAAGATAAAGTTCTAGGCATCATGGACAAAATGGAAAGTTGTGCACAAGAAACTAACTATTTTGGAGGTAAAATGGTAAAAGAAAGGGAAAATAGAGTTAGTCTTCCAATTACTTTTTAGCATAGGCTTTCTCTTTTCTCTTTCCTCTTTTCTTCAAGCTCTTGCTTAAGCTTCTATGGTGGACAATAATAATCCTTTTCTCTTGATCAATAGACACTTTCTCTTTCTTTGCACTCTAAATTTTCTAAGCATCAAGTAGAGCACCAGAGTGCTAGCATTGACTGAGGGATTGCTCCAGGGTGATCACTGATCAAGATTAGCACTCTTGCTAAGGGAGGGTAGCATATCCTTCAAGCTTTTGAGCTATTTCTTCAGCTTCATCAAACCCTAGCTAGGATAGTAGTTTCAATGGTCAAGAACCTTGAAAAATTTCACGTGATTACTCATCATTTTACTCCTGAGACTCTCTATTTTTTTGTGGCTTATCAATGGTAGCAAGATTAATCCATTTCTTTATCTCTTCAAGCTTTCTTCTTCTCCCAATGACCATGGACAGCAAGGTCACTTGCTGAAATTTCTTTAAAAGCCTTCAAGAATCTTCAAGAAAGCTTACATCCACAGTCAAAGGACATTGTTCAAGCAAACATTGAGGTGGAAGATAGGAGAAATTAGAGAAATTTCAGCGTATTGAGCTTCTTAGAGTGCATAATGGAGTCATATTATGGGGCTTTTGGTTAGAGATCTTAAACATTTGGTATTCAAGTGCTCAAGAATACTCAAAACATTGATCCTTCAAGGATTTAATTGTTTTCAAGTATGTACAGGCTGAATCAATTGGATTCTTGGAAGCATGAAGCTCTTGGACTAATTTGGAGCAATATTTTCAATTAATGGACTCCGGAGTTTGATTCTAAGTGAATCAATCATCTTGTTTAAGCTCAATAGAGGTATTTCACTTAATCTCTAAAAATCTCTCTACATCCACTTGTTCTAAGCCTCTTCGCTTGTTGATGGGAGATTCTTGATCAATTAAGCCTCTAAATTAATTAATAAATTAGCGATTAGTGCTTTTATTCATTTATCAGAGCATATCAATTGAATTTTAGCATTTATTTGAGTCATGTTTCATCATGATTACCATTTACAATAACTTGATGCATAATCCTGATTTAATTGTGTGATACTTTTGTACCCAAGAAAGAAATATTGCAAAGGGTAAGTAGAGTTTTCAAGACTCCTTTGGCTCTTATTGAACTTAGGCTTGTTGCTTGTGATTTGTGAGAGCGGATTTTTGAGCTTGGGATGTGCCTAAAATTTGCCAAAAATCTAGAATTTAGGGGAAAAATATTTAACATCGAAGACGGTGGCTGCAGCTAGGACGATTTTAAGCACCAAGTGAAAGATGGCTTTTAAAAGGCGCCGGAGTGACATTTGTGGATTTTTCATAATTTTTTCGACTGCCATGCGGGATGCTAGGAGCTGCCAGTCAGTGCGGGATGCCGAGACGGATGCGCGGGATTTTTCAGAGGCTGAAACGGAGTCCGAACAAGGAAGAGGCCAAAAATTGGCCAAGATTCGAAAAGGTGGACCAAAACTTGGACCAAAGGGGGGGTGCCCTTTGGGACCTTTGACACCCCCCTCCCCCCGCCCCCCCCCCCCCCCCCCCAAATCATGATTGGAGGTTGCAAACAACCTATGCAACGGAGATTACCCGACAACTTCTCCCTCTTGGCTGATCATATCGCCGATCTTCGCACGAGATATGGTTGTCTAGATGAAGAGATTAGAATCTAGTCTTTTTCTCTCCTCCCTCTCTCTCCCCTCTATGGGCTGTTCATGTGCACCATCTTGAAGGAGGAATCGGGAGGGAGATTGAAGAAAATGGTGATGGAGATTGATGGAGATGCTAAAGATTGATGTGCAGCATTGGATTGAGAGCAATGAAGGCTCCGTCTACTGGTTATGCAGTCAAGGCGTCTCGGGTTACGTAAAAACACAGTATGACCATTTTTATGAAGAAAATGAAGGATTTTTTATAGTTTATGATGATAATTATGTTCTTATTGGATGAAAATTTATTTGTGTGCTGGTTGCATCATGATTAATTGTTGCCTATCAAAAAATTCTGATTTTGCAACTATTTATATGCTCTATTTAATTCCCGTAAACCCAAAATGCGGTTTTTTAAGTGGTAAAATGGTAGTTTTTCCGTTTTGGGTGGGTGAAATGTGTTCCCATGGGGGGGAAATGGAAGTTAAATTAAATGTTAGTATGCTGAAGTGATTGGAATAAGAAAAATCAGAAAATAGCATATTTTATTGCCAAATAAATCAAAAAATAGAGAAAATAAGGGGAAAAATAGAAATACGTCTCACAAAAATAAGGAAAAATATAATGATTATTTGTGGATGTATGGTAGTGGTAAAGCATGAGTTTTGGCCTCAGTTTTCCCTATCTCCTTGTCAAAGTTTGTGATTTATCGCTTTCTGTACATCAAAACACGACCAAATGAACCTCTACACCTATGCAACGAAAGCAATACCTAAACGTAGGGGGTTGGGATATTTGAATGGTGCGATTTGTGTGCTGATTGTTGCTGATTTTCTAATGCATAGCATGACATAGAGTTTTTGTATTTTAATTAAGAGGATAGTAGCACGAGTGTTGTTTCGGTGCTACCTTACATCGCCGCAACGAGTTAGTGAATGAGCATTTGAAAGCCTAGTTGCACACAACACGTCCCTCATTGAAAATTATGTTCGATCACTTTAGGATCATTTATTTTTGCATGTGCATGTAAACCATGGTATCGGAATAAAAGGATTGGATGCATAGCACCTGTTTTCAATGACAATGATCCACACTTGAATGTGAAAAGACATCCTAAGCCGTAGGATAGACGTTCATTTCTTGGGGGATTATTTGGTAAGGACACATGGTATCTCCTAGGAGTACTTCCGAAATGAAAGAGTGGAGTTCGCTTGTTTGTTTTATATGTTGAGCAGTGCATCAAGGGGCTAATCCTTGCGATGTAGGAGAGCTGCAGTGGGGCTGTGGTGATTCCACCGAGAGGTTGCCTCCCAGGCATTTATCGTCAATGGGTAAGGGTTCTCCCTCTATGGATTTTATAGAAAGGGAAACGTTGGACTACAAAACTATAAACGCATAGATTAGGCTTTAGGACAGCTTGTCCTTTAGCAGCGGATAGACGCTCTTGGCCCGTGAGGCCGTGAGGGTGTGCTTGTCTGTTATGAGCATGAGGTCTGGCTAGTGTCATAGCCAGTGCCAGCCCATTTGAGGTCCCATCAGTGGTGCGTCTGCCGAGAGCTGCCAATAAGTGGTGGTTCTCAAATCTAGGGGTTTTTAGGGACCAAAAATTTGGTTTATGTCCTCTAACAAGGACCGTCAAGACGAAATACAAAAAGTAGAATGTGCTGAGAGGGCTAGATGGTGATTGGAGATTGTAAGTCACTACTCTCCTCAAAGGAGTAGCCCGATACACATAAGAGGCAGTGGTCTTAGTAACCAACTGCTGCACATAGTCCTTTAGGTGCAGGAGAAAGTGTAAGTTCTTCCTCTCTTCCACCAAGTCAACCCACTTCAAGTGGGGGTGTGATTCCATCAGTCCAAACTCCTATTGTCAATTCAATTGTCATCATGGCACAACCCATTGCAATTCCTGCAGGGACGCCGGATCTGCCAGCTTTAGGAGTGCCTTTGCCCATTTTTAATGGGTTAGCCGAAGAAGATGTGGAGTTTCACATTTATGAATTCCAAAGACTAATGTTTAATTACCGCATCCAAGATGAGGGACATCTTATGATGTTCTTTAACATGACGTTAAAAGGAAGGGCTGCAGTATGGTATCATAGCATGGAGACTGGAACCATAACTACAATCGACCAATTTTATGCAACTTTTCGAGGAGAATATGCCCTTGAAAGAGGTGGCCAATACTGGTTGCGTGTTTTGAATGTAACACGCCAAGACCCCCATGAGAATGTGGAAGCCTATGCCAAGAAGCTTAAGGAAGTGTTTCGTAAGTTACAAACTTACATTCCCATTCCGTCGGCTACCTAATTGCAATACTTCTTGCATGGATTGGATCTCAATATTCAGGTACAATTGAGCAGTGTGGCTTTGGTTGATATAGACACTACCATCATGCGGGCAAAAGGAGTAGAGTCACGATTACAAACGGCCTACTGCTCTCGAATAGATCTTAATGCGGGTCTAGTATGTGGAGGCAATTTGCCATTGATAAATGGAAGTCAAGGTATGCCTATGAATAACCCTAATGGGAGAGGAAGCATGGTTCGAAATGTACCTTTGCTACCAGCCCCTCCCAATGTGAGTATGCCTATGGCTAGTCAATCAGCTCCACCAAATGTTGGAGGCCAAGTTTTTGAACCCTAATGTTGTTCCTGTGAGTCAACAACCAATGCCCAATCAAATTGTTAGGCCAATGGAACGACGGATAGACAATCAAGGCTATAACCCGAGTGCATCTAACGTCCTTGGTGAAGTTAAGGATATGATGAAGCACTACACTGACATGATTTCTAAACAATATCGGCAAATAGCTATTGACATCAATTTCCCGAAGAAGTAGCAGAATCTAATAGGGAGTCGAACCCTGAAGAGGGTGGACCCTCAAGATTCAGCTATAAGTGGTGTGGTAGACAACATTTCCCTAGAAACTGTCCAAATGTTAAACGTGATATTTGTGGGAAGTCGGGCCATTTAGCCGCTACCTGTTGGAGTAAGATTAGTTCCCTCCAACAAGGGAGTAAACAGCCAGGTCCAATTAATCATAGAGCACAAGGTAATAACCTCCAGCAAAATGATGGACCAAGACAAATATTGCAAAGGGGAAAGACCACTATCAAAGAGTTGCCACAAGGCAATGGAGTCATCCTTATCGAGGCTGTACGCATCAATGGCGCTGAAACCTCTAACCTACAAGCCGCGAGACAAGAAGCCAAAAGGCTAAAGAGGGTGATAAAGATAATGTAAAACCGGTCGAGGGAAACCCTAAGCAACGGGATAAGGGGATGCAAGTCCCGAATCCTGGTGTGGAAGGAGGACCTCTAAGGCCCGTTGACAAAAAAGTTGATCCTAAGAAGGATGAGGAAGTGCCACGAAAGAAGGCAAGATCTAAAAAAGAAGCACCAAAGCCGGTCCTGAGACCAAAAGAAAGGATGGTTTGGCGGGAAAAGAGAGCTTTGGCTACCTATCATGATTTTAATTTAGCAAGTTCTCTTTGCGAGGTCAAACCAGATGTAAACCTCTTGCAGTTGATTAAATTATCTCCAGGAGTACCCAAAAAATTCAAGAAGATCCTACGTATTAGGTATATTGTAGAACCTTTGGGCATAAAAGAATTGACCTAGGATTCTAGCATATGTGGATGGAATATTAGTGGAGAATGTTATTGTAGACATTGGGTCTTCCATCAATATTATGAGTTTCGAGTTGATGGAGAGGTTGGGTTTAGGCATCCAAAAAGATAGCTCTACCCTTCTTAGAATGGCTGATGATAGTCTAAGGCAACAAGAAGGTTGCGTTACTAAAGTCCATGTTACAGTCGCAAGTGTAGAATGCTTCTTGGACTTTAGGGTGATAAGATTTGCAGGACATCCTAGCTATCGAGTTTTGCTAGGTAGGCCTTGGATCTTACGAACAGACTGCCAAGTTGATATACTCGTCGGTCGAGTGGTTCTAGGTAGAGGTGCTAATCAAGTAATAGTTGATGCTTACCCTGAGTCTCCTCAGAGTGAGAGAACTCCTCTATCCTCTACTGAATTAGAAACAGCAGATGATCCATCTGGTAGTGAGACATAATCCAGTGCCGAATCTAAAGAGGGGTCCACTATAGAGGATATTTATTAGATAGCTTTAAATGAGCCGATAGAGTCTCAAGATAGGATAAGAGACACGAATGTGATTGAGTTAGACCTTTGCATGCCGAATGATTCGCGGCCAATTAAATTAGGCTCCATGCTCAGTTCAGCAGAAAGGGAGGACTATGTGTCCTTGATTCAAGAATTTCGCGACGTCTTTGCTTGGAGTTATGATGAGCTGAGAGGCATTCCTCCCACCCTGGTTGTTCATAATATTCTTGTAAAAGAAGGCAATAATCATGTGCATCAGAAAGTAAGGCGTATGCCTTTTGAATTGAGGGACGGGCTGTTTGAGGAGTTACAAAAGTTATGGAAAGCTGGTTTAATCTTCCCTGTACAGCAAACAGAATGGTGTTCACTAGTTGTCATCAGGAAGAAGAAAAACAACCAGATCCGACTATGTGTAGATTTTAGAGAGCTGAATAAGCAGACGGTTAAGGATTACTACCCGTTGCCATTTATTGACCAGATTTTGGATCATTTAGTGGGTATGGAAATATATTCGTTTATGGATTGCTTTGCAAGATACAACCAGATGGCAATTGCAGAAGAGGATAAGTTGAAAACAAATTTTATTACTATCTTTGGTACTTTTGCGTACCATGTGATGGCCTTTGGTCTGTGCAATGCACCTGGATCATGGCAATGAACAGCAGACAAGACCTTTGGCAGCCATTTTAAGGGAAAGGATGTTGATTATCTTAAGAAATTGCTTTGAGCATTGCAGACAATTTTGTATCGCTCTTAACCCACGGAAGCGTGTCTTTGGAGTGCCTTATGGGCTATTGCTAGGCCATGTGGTCAGTTCAATAGGGATCGCAACTGACCCTGAAAAGATCAAGGTTATAGTCACTATGAGTCCACCACGCACTCCGAAAGAGGTTCATAGCTTTCTGTCATTGGTAGGGTAGTATCAGAGGTTTATAAATGCCTTGGCAGAAAGGACGTTGCCATTAACGAACTTATTATCCTTTAGCTGTCTATTTGTATGGAGCGACCCTTGTAAGGTAGCTTTCGAGGATGTAAAACAGGAGCTAGTAAAAGCACTAGTTTTAAAAGCACCTAAAAGAGGCGAGGTATTTTACATATTTTCAACAGCCACCATGCATAGTATCAGCTGTTGTTTAGCCCAAATCTGAGAGGAAAAGTAGTATCATCCGATAGCTTTTGCTAGTTGAAAATTGGGCATATCAGAAATTAACTACACCTACATGGAGAAGTTGTGCCTTGCGATGGTCTTCGTAATTAAAAAATTCAGGCACTACATCCTCTATGAGAAGGTAGTTTTCTATACGAAGGCAGAAGGGCTTAGATTGCTTATGAATAAGCTGCAATCGCCTAATTGTTTGGCAAAGTGGTTAATTACTTTGCAGGAGTTTGATTATGAGATTAAGAGTAAGCCATCGAGGTTGCAGGGGATTGTGGAATGCCTTGTGGATTTCGGGGAGCCGAAAGAGACTTTGGCTAAAGGAAATGATATTGAAGAAATGTTTAAAATTGATACATCTTCCATTCTATCTTGGTATGCTGCTATCACGCATTATCTATCAATGGGAGAGACTAGAGCTGGTTTATCAAAATCTGAAAAGAGGAAAATCAGACAACAGGCTTTGAAGTTTTCCTTGATCGCACGAACACTATATTGGCAAGGTGTTGATGATATCTATCGCCGATGTGTGATGCATGACGAGGTTCCTTTCATCTTGGAAGAGTGCCATGACTTTGCATGTGGGGGGGCACTTCGCTGGACGGTTGACGTCACAGAAAGATTTAAGAGCTGGATATTAGTGGCTGTTCATCTTCCAAGATTCCTTTGATTACATTAAGAGATGTGATACCTGTCAAAGACATGACAGTAGAGAGAATAGGAAATGCCCACTTATGCCTATCATGGCTATCCTTCCATTTGAGAAGTGGGGCATTGACTTTGTGGGTCCTATCACCCCGTCGTCTACTACCCAGAAGAGGTATATTATAGTAGCAATTGATTATTTTACAAAATGATCAGAAGCGAGGGCGACGAGGCATGACAATGCAAAAGAGACTGCAAGTTTTCTTTTAAATCAGATTATCTGTCGTTTCGGTCCACCAAAGGAACTAGTGTCAGACCGTGGAACCCTTTTTTGAATAAAGTGATCAAAAGCCTGACTGAAGCTTGGAAAATCAAGCATAATAAAATGACCCCCTACAATCCGCAAGCCAACAAGCAAGTCGAAAGTACTAATAAGAAGCTTGTGGGTATCTTGTCTAAAATAGTCTCGGAGAAGAAACAAGACTGGGATAGGAAGTTGTATGTGGCAGTATGGGCATACAATACAACTTTCAAGCGAGCTACCGGCCATACTCCATTTAAATTAGTTTATGGGAAAGAGTGTGTGTTACCCCTTGAAATCGAGCTGCCAACCATACGGTTTGCAATTAACTACTCATTTGGAGATGAGGATTCACTCTTTGAACGTTTCACGACCATAGCCCACCTGGATGAACTAAAATTGCAGAGCTTATTACATTAGGAGGTAGCTAAACGTCGAATGAAGCAGTTGCATGACTTTAAAGCAAAGAAGTATACCTTTAAAAAAGGGCAATTAGTTCTGTATTACGATGCACGTAGGGAGCTGTTTCCAGGGAAGCTGGAACCTAGATCGGATGGCCCCTACAAGATTGTCAGGATAGGGAAAAATAGGTCTACGGCTCTACTAGCTGATCTGCAGGGAGTAGAATTTAAAAATAAGGTTAATCTTAATAAGATTAAACCTTATTATTTCTAAGTATGCTAACACAGCAAAATGCATTACACATCCATGCTGGGGCTGATTTGAGACCTGCAAAAGAGCTTAAAGCTAGTTGATGGGGTGGTTAATTCCTTATTTGGAGCACCCATATTTGGAGCAGAGATACCATCAAGGGAAACTCATCTGGTGGAGCAAAGGATACAAAGTGATTGAGTAAGATAACGGAACCTTTGTGTGGGAGATCAAAGTCTTTTGCCATCACTGATTATGAGTGTTGACAAGTATCCTTGTTGAGTTTAATGAAGAAGGTGGGGTGGAGCCATCAGTTCATCCTCTAAACATGCTAAATTTTGACTATCATAATTACGAATAGAGGAGTTCGTGATGGCAGGCTATGTAAACCCAGTGTGGACGTACATATTATATTTTGACGGAGCATCTAGGGACCCTAATAAAAAAGGGAGTGTTGGAGTAGTACTCCGAGATCCCCGACGTAGTGTTACGATGAAGTTAGCCGCTTATCTCGCGGTAGGATTCACTAACAACATGGCGAAGTATAAAGCCTTGATTATGGGACTGTATATTGCCAAGCAAGGTGGTATTTGGCAGTTGTTAGTAAAAGGGGATTCCCAATTGATCTTGAATCAGCTAGATGTGACATACACAGTGCGAAATCCCATCCTTTGTATGTATCATCAAACTGCAATGACCCTACTTGAGGAGTTCGAAAGAGTGTCTCTTCAGCTAATTCCACGTCAATGGAATCAGTTTGCAGATTCACTGGCAAATCTTGCTTATGAAGAAGACCTTTTCTTCAACTGTGGTCCTAGTTTGGACATTGCTATCAATAATGAGACAGGACTCGGTCACTTGTGGGGAATGTTATCAGTGCATGAAATATATGGCAAGCGATGGTTGATATGGGTGATGCAAAGAGTAGCCGAGACCCATCTACTGTTGTTATCTTAGACCCATAGGCTAATTAGACAACATGTTATGCGTATGCCTCTTGCTATATATGCAGGAGGGATGGGTCATAATCTTATGCATTTAGCTTAGGCTGCAAGTCCTATTTTTCCTCCTCGAAAAGGAGCATATTATTGCATATCTGTATTATTTTGGGGAGGGATGTGTAGGTGCTATTCTATTTGATTTTGTTAGGCCAAGAGGACCAGTTTTGCGAGGTTTTAAATGTTTTATTTCATTAGGCCAAGAGAGCCGATCAGTTCTTGTAGTGGAATGCTTTATTTCATTAGGCCAAGAGGGCCAGTCGTCTGGTGCGGTTAATGGTTTCTAGTTTTAGTCCTATGCTAGACAGGTTCAAAGAAGAGCTTGGAAGGAGCCTATGTCGCGCGGAGACTTCTCGTGGCCCTATCTACGTGATATCTCTCCTTTACGAGTACCGTGTTTTTATGCTATATGTGTCTGTGTACTTGTAGGGGATTTTCTTTTCTTGTTGGGAACCGGCGACCAAGGCATGAAGTCCCAGGTTTAGGTTAGGTATGTCTGAGGGAGGTCTGAGTAGTCATTGCCTCATGTAAAGACATTGCCAGGCATCAAAAGACCTATTTTAGAAGGCAGTTTTAGTGACCCTTTTTTGCTAGCCTGCTAGACATCCGTTCTAGGAGTTCTTGCTTAGTTGTGAGGCAGTTAGAGAAGCCTGCCGAAGGAAAAATGATTATGATAGAGAGGAAAAAAACCCTGAATATCTAAAAGAAAATAAATATATACGAAGGTGTGTAAAAAGGGGCTCTAACCCCTATAAAAGTAGAAAAGAAAAGAA